>NC_056748.1:291805840-291843340 GCF_019279795.1 Protopterus annectens | reverse complement strand
ATGAGAGGAACTACACCAAACAGTATAGGAATTGTTTGTTCAAGATCAAGGCTGTTATGCAGACAAGATGGTCATATTAGGAATATACCAATATAGATGTAATGCATAAATAATAAGACATTAATAATATTTTATATGGTCATTATGAAAATAAGTTTACTTCAAATCATTGTATGACAGCAAAATGTAGCAGACTCATTCCTCTCAACTGTACAGATTGTCGCAGAATGTTCAGATTTTAGCCTCATGTTTTTGGTCTGTTCCTCATAAAGTGTATGGCTTTCTGGCAAGTCATTGTGAGAACTGAAGTCACTAAATAATGGTAGACATTTGAATTTCAGAATTTATATCCTTTAAATGCAAATTAATGAAATACATGTTATTCTAGCAACATTTGTTTATGTTTATAAGAGCAATATTTGAAATCTGTCCCAGTTTGTTGGCCATTGCCCCCCATTATTGTTGGTTTTGTCCAGATTTCTTCCACTGAGAGGTTGAGAAGTATCAGCAGACTATATCCATAAATGAATGCAGACAATGCTCATAAGTTCAGTTGGACTGAATTACAATCATATTAACTACCAAAAAATGAGTGAGGTCAATATAATGCTGATACATGAAGCAATGCCTGGACCAGATGGCCTGCCATTTGTGTTTAATAAAGAATATGAAAAGCTTGCAGCATAAATAATACCATTTTGCAAAATGCTTTCATTAGCTGTCTGATCATATTTTGCATAGTGCTTTCACTAACGTCTCCTGTACTCAGATGAATAAAATGTGTTTATAGAACCTTAATGAAAAGTGAATGAAAAACTGTATATAGCCATTTGAATATAGGTCAGTTCAATGTTATATACAGATTATAGATGTGCTGCCAAAATTTTGAACATTATTTCCTGTCTCACAGAATAACAACAGAATAACAGTTTGTTTCTTCTTTCTTGTTTTTTTTTTCTGTTGATGCAAATGAGATAGAATAGCTGTGAAACTAAATAAAGTGGTGATCATGTACATTCAAAAGAATGTTATTATTTACTTTTATTGACATTTGTTTCCTGGGAAATAACTTGCTTTCAACCGAAGTCAAGGGAGAAAAGCACCAACATATTACACAAAAACAAAACAGTAGAATATAACAAATATACTCAGTTGGTATGGATTGTCATTTAAACAATTACAATATAAAATAACAGAGTTGTAAAGGTTGTTATTTTTAGTAGTATAATGCATGAGTAACCAAAGGAATGGTGAGGTTGTTTAGTGAGAGGACTAACCTTAATTTGTTTAAATTACAAGAGGTAAAGTGAGACAGAGATGAAAGCAAATATGCAGTCAGTAGAGACAATACATGAATTCAAATGAGATAAACAGTGGTTAGTTGAGAAAAGGATTATTAATAACATGAAAAGAGTGGCAGATGAGAAGGTGAGTGAAGACTGGTTAACAGAGAAAGAAACACGCCTTTACAAGAGAAGAGAAAGTATGTGAAAAGCTAAAGGAAAGATATATATGTACAAAATATAAATTAGTATTTGAAGGATGTGTTGTTTGGTACCATAGCAAATGAGTATGATTTGCAGTAGTGGAACAGGATATGATAATAAGCTAGGGAAGAGTGGTAGTAGATCAGAAAAATGAAAAATTGTTATAGCTGGAGAAAGTAAAGGGAGAGCACTGCTGCAAGAAAGTGGGGTGAGAGATAAAGCTGTAGTTAAATGAAAAAGGTGGGGTGAAAGAGAACAATGGATTATGGGATGGCAGTAGCCTGGTGGGGAGCATGAGCAGAGCCAGGAATTAGTTATGAATGTTTCTAAAGAAGTTTTGAATATGTGGAGATTGGGAGATGAAATGCTTGCTGAAAGGAGAAAGTTCCAGATTTTTGCTACTGTGTAAGAATAACAAAAGTCTTTTTTTTTTTGTTTTTTTTTTTTTGTTTTATGTTTAAAAAGGAGTTGCTTTTCAATTGATCTTAAGGAATGTTGCTGGATACAGGTTTGAAGAATTGGACTAAGAGCTAGGTATGCAGAGGGATAGTTTATTATTTTTTTGTGTTGTGATTCATTGGTTCTGTGTAAGATAATGAGGTAGTTCTAATCAATTTAATTCTTTCAGTGCAGTACAGTGGTGGCTATAATTGGGTTTGTTTGTAGCGAAGCATGCAATCTTGTTATAACATTTCTCAAGTGTAGTTTTAAAGAGGTTTGTAAGTTTGTTAGGATGGGTGCTTAGTGCAATTTCACCAAGTTTGTTGGGTTTCTAGTACCATGATAGGAGAGGACCCCATTCCTAAGTCTAAGTATGATTAAAGTTCATGAAATTAGTATAGTTTTAATCTTTCATGTTAGCCAAAACTTCTCTTCACAGCACCCACAGAAACTGACTCCTTCTGTAATTTATAAGGAGTTATATAGATGTGCAGCAGGTAAAGGTGATAAAGGATAATGTGGGAAACATACTCACAAGTGAGGAGAGTGTGTTGAGGAGATGGAAAGAGTACTTTGAGGGGTTGTTGAATGAAGAGAATGAGAGAGAGAGAAGGTTGGATGATGTAGGGATAGTGAATCATGAAGTACAATGGATTAGCAAGGACGAAGTAAGGATAGCTATGAAGAGAATGAAAAATGGAAAGGCTGTTGGCCCAGATGACATACCTGTGGAAGCATGGAGGTGTTTAGGTGAAATGGCAGTGGAGTTTTTAACTAGATTGTTTAATGAAATCTTGGAAAGTGAGAGGATGCCTGAGGAATGGAGAAAAAGTGTTTTGGTACAGATTTTTAAGAATAAGGGTGATTTGCAGAGCTGTAGTAACTACAGAGGGATTAAATTGATCAGTCACAGCATGAAGTTATGAGAAAGAGTAGTGGAAGCAAGGTTAAGAAGGGACGTCATGGTTAGTGATCAGCAGTATGGTTTCATGCCGGGAAGGAGCACTGCAGATGCGATGTTTGCTCTGAGAGTCTTGATGGAAAAGTACAGAGAATGTCAGAAGGAGTTGCATTGTGTTTTTGTAGACTTAGAGAAAGCATATGACAGGGTACCTAGAGAGGAGTTGTGGTATTGTATGAGGAAGTCAGGAATGTCAGAGAAGTATGTAAGTGTGGTGTGGTACAGGATATGTACGAGGGTAGTGTGACAGCGGTGAGGTCTGTGGTGGGGAGTGATGGATGCGTTTAAGGTGGAGGTGGGGTTACATCAAGGATCAGCTCTGAGCCCTTTCTTATTTGCAATGGTGATGGACAGGTTGACAGACGAGATCAGACAGGAGTCCCCATGGACTATGATGTTTGCAGATGACATTGTGATCTGTAGTGAGAGTAGGGAACAGGTGGAGGAGACCCTGGAGAGATGGAGATATGCTCTAGAGAGAAGAGGATTGAAGGTCAGCAGGACTAAGACAGAATATATGTGTGTGAATGAGAGGGAGGATAGAGGAATGGTGAGAATGCAGGGAGTAGAGGTGGCGAAGGTGGATGAGTTTACATACTTGGGGTCAATAGTTCAGAGTAACAGTGAGTGTGGAAGAAAGGTGAAGAAGAGAGTACAGGTGTGATGGAGTGGGTGGTAAAGAGTGTGAGGAGTGATTTGTGACAGACGAGTACCTGTAAGGGTGAAAGGAAAGGTCTACAAGAGGGTAGTGAGACCAGCTATGTTATATGGGTTGGAGACAGTGGCATTGATAAAAAGGTAGGAGTTTGAGCTGGATGTGGCAGAATTAAAGATGTTAAGATTTGCGCTGGGTGTGACGAGGGTGGACAGGATTAGGAATAATTATATTAGAGGGTCAACCCAGGTTGGAAGGTTTGGAGACAAAGCCAGAGAGACACGATTAAGTTGGTTTGGACATGTGCTGAGGAGGGATGCTGAGTATATTGGGAAAAAGATGCTAAGGATGAAGCTACCAGGAAACAGGAAAAGAGGAAGGCCTAAGATAAGGTTTATGGATGTGGTGAGAGAGGACATGCAGGTGGTTGGTGTGACAGAGCAAGATGCAGAGGACAGGAAGAAATGGAAACAGGTGATCTGCTGTGGCGTCCCCTAACGGGAACAGCCGAAAGAAGATGATGATGATGATGATGATATGAATCAGCAGTATATCTAAATACAACTGTAAATTCTTTTTTTTATGAAATCCATTACTCCTACTACTATTGGAACTGTTTGGGTCTATTTCTTCCACATTGTCTTCGTTTCGGGTCTATATCACTTTGTCAAATGTTTTATTCAGCAAATCAATATTTATCAAACTCATTTAGCTCATTTAAGTGAAAGATTCTTTCAGCAAAAATTCTCCAAGGGAAAAAATAGCGGGCCAGCTACTGACCATAACAAACACTACACAATTTAAAACTTTGCAAAGTGGGACACACCCCCATAACTAAATCTACCAACTCTGAAATTGCACTACAGTGGGGAAAAGGGGAAATTCCTGATAATGGCCAACCACATCCCTTCCATGAGAAAAAAATTGCTGAAATGATCGTTCGCTTAAATGAGCTTTTGTTTAAGTGACTTTGATAAATAATGAGTCACTGAATAAAGCATTCAACAAAGTGATATTGACCCTCTCGCTTCTGCCTGAAACTGGTACTTTATGATTCTGCGTCTCTCTGTATGTAAGACACTGCAATCACTGGGTGTAGCAATTTCAGTGATCAGTGGTATTTTATTTTCTTTTCATGGACTACTATATCTGGCTTTCTTACATCTAGTTTCTGAGCTGTTAGTTATGGGTGATCCCATGTGATATAAACGTCATCATTCTCTACATTGCTTTGTGGCTCATGGGTGTTTCATGTAGAAGTAGTAGTAGTAAGTGCTAGATATGGTTACTTAAATATTATTAGTAGTTGTAAGGATTTTTTTTTTTTTTGTTTTTGCTGTTGTTGCTCTGTAGAGCATTCCTAACTTTTGGTATATTTTTTATTGTGTAGGTCTTCATCTATGGTCATCCACAGCAAGTTAGTATGAGTTTCAACTTGAATATCAGTGTTGTTTAGGGAGGTTGTTTTCAAACTACTTTTGTCAAGTCTGTGTGTTTTGGGGAAAAACAGTTGCATTTTAATTTTTTTAGGGATGTGCAGTAAGTGAGCATGCCAGAGTCAGCTGTCAATGCAGTTAAAAGCTTCTTGGATTATTTGTTAAAGATGTTATGGGCAATGAGTGGAGTAAATGACAGTAGAGTCATATGAGTGTTGTATGAGAGAGGCTTTTGGGAAGACGTATACAGATAGTTGGTGAATATATTAAACAGCAAGAGACCATTCCTCTCAACCTTTTCAGTCCAAGAAATCCAAAAATAATGGGGGGGGGGGGCAAAGGCCCAAAAATAGAGACAGGTTTTAAACATTGCTCCTATAAACTTAGAAAGTTGCTAGAATAATAGGTTTTGCAATGTTATGTATTTTCTGAAGGAGATGAAGTCTGAAACGGAAATGGCTGTTGTTATTTAATATTATTTAGGGACTTCAATCCTCAATGATTTGCCAGAAAACCACATATTTTATGAGGTACAGACCAAAATATGATCCAAAAATCTGGACAGTCTATGAAAATTTGGACAGTTGAGAGATATGCAAGAGGCCAATAATAGTATCTTGAGGCATACTTACAGTAACTGACAGGAAAGGGGATATGGCGCAAAAATTCAAGGATACTTGACTAGCTGACATAGGTGGGAATATACTTCACTTAAGAACTCCAACCATTTAGTTAGCCTTAAATATGACAATTTTCAAGAAACCAAAGCCTTGTTTTGTACAATTTCTAACTTGTATGGATAGATGTAAGTCCAGTCCTGCTATAATGATAAATAAAATATTGAATTTTAAAACTAACATGGGCTCTTCCATTTCAACTGCTTTGATTTGCTTTGGTCCTAGCCCTTAGTACTTACAATATGTCAAGTGTAGCTCATTTCAGACATACCTTCCAATCCTGATCTATGCTCAAGTTACAGTTACAGTACTGTTTTCATCACACCAAACTAAATAATCAATTCCATCTTCAACTCTATGTGTTCTCTATAACAAGTAGCTAACTAGCCCAAATTTTACCAGAAACATAAGTTTAGAATACCAGAAAAACTGCAATAACAACACATGGCTATCACAAAACAAGATTCATTTTCTATACCCCTTACTCTGTGGTGATATCCAGTCAAATCCTGGTTGCACATATTGCTAACTTATTAAAATGCACATACCCAAATGGTATAAAAATATGTCAGCTAACTGTTAGAAGCATTTGTAATAATTTAGCACCACTTCTTGCATGGATAGAGTACCATAAATCCAAAATCCTTATTATAACAAAATCTTGGTTAAAACCTATTATCCCTGATAGTTAACTACTTCCACCTGTCTATAACATACTTTGTGTATACAGACAGTCAAAATGTGTAGGTGAGATAATAACACTTCACTTCAACATTTTTGCACTTACATATATACTAATAAAGACATGCCATCTATTGATATATCTGACCAACTATTATCATTCAAAAAACATAGTGCCTTCCAGTTCCTACACAGTACAATTTATGTCCCGCCAAATTAATCCTCATAAATAGACTCACTTTAAGATGTTCTGTTTTAGTTGAGATCAACCATAAAAGAGGATATGAAAATCTTAGGTGATATCAGCATTGACTTTTCCAATATATCTGACCAAAGACCACTAAACACTGTCCAGCCTTGTATAAATCTATTTTGATGTAACTTGATCAGCAATGGAGCCTACAGGAATCATTATAAACACTAACAAAAGTAATACATTCGACTGGATATTAACTACTGTTAATTATACTCTTTATCAATGATTAGTTTATTTGTAGTTCTTTCTTTCTTTCTTTTTTCATTTTACAATTGTTTACTGGGAAAGTCTGACTGAGCAGAACCCATTTTTAGTGGAAGCCCAGGGAGAAAAGCTCCACATACTAACAATTACAGAGATAATGAATTAGACATAAATGAAACATTTCATAAAAAACATAGACAAAATAAACATCTTGATGAAATAGTAAGTTACATAGCAGGGAATCTTAATCCAGTACTTATAATCAAAATGGTATAGGGATTTTACTTGCTGAAATTATCACTCCAACTGTATTTTAAGAACAAAAAGCAAAAATGCCAAAGCCTAGTAACTTCATCTGGACTATACCCCAGAAAAAACTACTCAGATACATATTTCAACTTTTCTCCAATAGTGTAAAAGGACCGCATTAAAATTCCTTCTACTAGATAATGCGGTTACTTACTTTAATGACACTTTTCTTTACATTCTTTACCCCATTGATCCATTAAGAAAAAAAAAAAGAAAATTAAAAATGAATAGCTCATCTACATTCCAGAAGTATTGATCTTTTATTAACAAACAAAAAGGCATAACAGAAAAAGGAAACAAAAAACTACTACCACAAACCGCAAACTTCAAATGCTAGGAATCCTAATTACTTTTGGAATGCTATTAACTCACTATTGAAATCAAGTAAAGTCAAGCAACAGAACCCCTGTACCCTATGAGTCATGCTTTTGCATCATTCACAAAGTGAATGAATATTTCAATCAAGCTGCAGCTTCCTACTTCAACAGCAAATCACTATTAGTACAGACACCATCTCAGAAACATCCCTGTCAGATCAGCCTAATGCCTCAACTAATACAAGTAAAAATACTTCCCTCTGTAACTTCCACTTAAAGCCCTTCTCCATCAACCACCACATGGGCAGCAATCTACTTAGCACCGAATGCGTGATAAGAGACCTTGGGACCCAGGTGATAGTCACATCGCCACAGTAGTCAGGAAGTCCTTCTACGTGGCACACCTCATCATAAAAGGGTTCTCATCCAGGAAGAAAGAGGTCATTATTCCCCTCTACTTGACACTCATTAGACCCATTATAGAGTACAATGCCCCTTTTGAAATGTACCTCACAAGACATCTGCAGCAGCTGGAAAGGCCACAGAAGTACCTCACAAAGAGGATTACTGGACTCAAACAAATGCCCTACACTGACCGCCTCAAAAAACTCCAGCTTTACTCGGTAGTATATCACCTATTCCGAGGTGATCTCTGCCTAACATATAAAGCTATGTCAAACCCAGAGCTCTTGGACATGCTACACCTAAAGAAATCCCAATCCCTTTGAGCTACATGCTCTAGGGACCTAAACCTTGTCACCACAATAAATAGGACACGCTGGAGGGATAGATTCCAATCCCAGAGACTTCCTATACTCTAGAACAAGTTACCCATCTATGTCAAGCAAAGTTCTTCATTAGCACTCTTCAAGAAAAATCTTGATGAGTGGATGGGAAATAGGAAATACACCCCAGGCATCACTTCTGTGTCTCTGCTCAACCATTGAACTTTGCTTTAGTTAACTTTTTAAAGCCACCAAAGTTTCAGCACTTTACATATAAATCAGCTGATAAGTCTCATTGTAGGTACAAATGTACAGTCTCAATATTTGTGATGCTGCACTAATCAGACTATTTTATAAAATAGTTGTAAAACAACTGAGTGTATCTCAGAAGTGTTATTGAATTATTCAGTATAATATATATATATATATATATATATATATATATATATATATATATATAGACATATATACAGTATGAGACTAGACATATTAGCTACAGATTAATGGCAAGGATAACATAAAATAAGTCTATTTAACAGTAAGAAAATTGACTTGCTTACTTTAATTCTTTATGAATTGAGAAGTCTGTTCATAGAATACACAAGTGTTTTTTAAGACGATCATACACGTGCAAGGATGGCTAGAGTGAGGTAATGTTTTTTGTTTTTGTACTTATTTTACTTTCATTATATTTATTGCTTATTTTTCTTTACTGATATCAAAATATATGCAATTAATGTGTGTGTGTGTGTGTGTGTGTGTGTGTGCGTGCCTGTCTGTCTGTGTAAACAATAATAACATAATACAATGTCATTCATAAAATGTCTGTGTACAATATACCGAGATTGCTTCTACCACAGGAGTATTTAGGACTATCAGCCATTTTAATTAATCCATAACATGACAGCATCTGCTAAACAGTACAGAACTATGTCTACTTGGGGAAAGAGATATTCATTTGTAGTACCAGTTCAAAGTATGACTTCATTAATAGCAGCAAAGGTTTACTATAAAATGTTCATAGTATAGCCTCCTGTCAGTCATTAGTAACACACTACGCCCCATAAAACTGTACTGCATGTTACCATTGTGCCACTTTGAAGTGGAAGGCATTTCTAAATGTGTTGTTTGAAAAAAGGAGTGCATTTATACTGCTGTGTGAGCACTTTTCTACTATTTATTTGGTGTAGGTAAACCAGGATGGGGGTACCAGGAAATGATGGGGGGGCGCCGTGGAGCTCTTTTGCCTAGGGCACTAGTTGACCTAAGGCCGCTCCTGTGTGTGACACCACAGATGATTAACAAGTTGTTTCTTGTAGTCCATTGTTTTACTCTCTCCCTGCCTGCTCTTGAATAGTACGTAACTCTGACTGAGTCTCTTAACCAGACAGTACTCCTGAGTTGCCCTTGATAAAGGATACTTGGATCCAATGGGTTTATCTCATTGACAAAAAAATAATAAGAATAATAAGAAGAAATACGATCTTTCCTCAGAATGAGTGGTATGAGACACCCATCTCTAAACTCAAGATACAAGGATTTAAATTTGACTATGTTCATCATTAGATCACTTTTGCCAAAACCCAAGTTGTGTGGGTTATAACTTGTCAAGGATATGAGAACCAGCCAGCGTCCAAAGTTTTAGGGTACCTTCCATGCAAATTAACTTCTGAAAGGCTGTAGGAGAGCAATATAAACTTAATGGTTAGTATGCCAAGCCTACACAGCCTTCATACTGTTGAATGTGCTTTCCCTGTGGGCTTTGAGTGATTAGTTGACAAATGGTTCATAAAGGCTGGACAGATAAGTACCCTTCTCAGGAAAACATTCCACTTTATCTATTTTCCTGAGGAAATGTTTACTTTTTTAAAGAAAGCTTTTTATTTAAGCTAGGGAAATTGTTTTGAATGGTTATCACAAAAACTTCCTTCAAATGTTTTTTTTTAATAACCAAACCTATTTGAGGGAAAACTGTTTTTCATTTAGTTTATATAGAAGTAAAACTTATTTGTGTAAAAAAGAACAGTTAGGGGCTTAGACTAATACTTTTAGGGACTGTCACAAAATTTACCTCAAAATTGTGAAATTCATGTCTAAACGTTCACTGTCTTAGGCTCTTCTATATGCTTTTGGGCACTTTTTTCAGCTAATCATGGACCAAGTTTTGGGTTCTTTGGTTCTTACATCTCCCATCCACAAAAAGAAGAAGTAGAAAGTTTCAATGGAGCCCTCTGTAGTCAGGCCAGCTTCCTCAATGCTTCAGCTTCTGATGCGTAACTCTTTTATGGCCAAATCTGGTATCTTGAACAGCTTGTCATCTTCTTTCAATCTTGATGGTGTTTTTCTTCGAGAAGCCACTTAAGACTAGGAGTTAGACACATTCTCTGCGGCTGTGGGAGTGTCCTTGTTGGACAAGGGAGAACCACTATTGTCAGTCTTGGAGGAGAGAGCAGATAAGGTTTTAACCACAAATCTAGAGAGCCTGATGCACATAGAAAAGCCCCAGCCAAGTGTCATTCATTTTCTAAAGGGTCTTCTAGAAAAATAATCAATAATTTAAGCATATTTCTGCTCCTTTTCCACAGAAGAGGGACAAGGTAGATTGGCTGGGTTTTTATAAGGGCTTATGACAAACATTTAATTACTTATATTATGATTCTTCACCAAGTTTTAAAGGAAAAATATTTTTCTCTCTGTATGAAACTAATTCCCACTCAGAAGGGTAAGAACTCGACTGGGATCATAACCCTCTACTATCTACACCACAGGAAGGGGACCCCCCCCCCCAGGAGTTATTTTTTATGAAACTATAACCAGAATAAAATAATTGTTTCAGTGGGAACAGTGTGAAATTCCAGTATTCCAGCAAGCATGTTATGATTTGTTACAGCTGGATTTTGCTTAGCCTGTAGCTGCTGTTTCTCTTGTGCTGCCATCTTTAGAGGATATTTACTTGAAGGCCTGCAGCATGCCTGACAGTCAACTGCTTCAAAAAAGTCTGTTATAATGAATAAAGTCCCACAAACCCACAAATATCCATTTTTAATCCCAAATCAGATCCTGCAGTCATTTCTATGCCTAAGCCATCTAGTGCCAAATACCTTGTAAGTGCTAACCCAACTCCTTTTGGCAAGGATGGGAAAGCTTTTTGTCAATGAAGAAAGTATATTATTCAACATTAGCATTCAGAATTCTAAATTGCCAGGCTCATGTGTCAAAATACCTGCTTGCTTCTTTGAAAATATGAGAAATTTAACTACTAACCTCTCTTCAGAAATTAAAACACCTCTGAATTATTTAATAGCTTCTGTTTCTCAAGTAACCAAACACTCTTTTAAGTGCTCTTATGGCTCCACAGATGCTGTACACAGACCAGCTGAACTGCAACAAAATCAATTATAAGAAGATTCATGTGGTTTGCCAGAGGATATCAAAGCTGACATTTTTAATTTTCACCTAGAAAGAGGGGTACTGTTTGGCTTCCTGTTCTACTGAGGTCCACAAAAGATTTGATGAAAGGAAATTATTATATCAAGGAGATATTTAGATTTGGCAACCCTTCTTCTCAAAGTCTAATAAGACTTTTCCACCCTTTGCAGGCTCTTTTTATAGGAAGCAAAGCGAACAGTCTCAGCAAGGTGCAGGCATACAGATTTTCAAAAAGCAATTGTAAGGAGACTCAGAAAGAAGGGAGGAGCCTTTTTGTACAGCTACAGATAGTTCAAAAAGTCAGATTGTCTATATGGCCTCTCATATGTTACCCTCCTCCTACCCTGGCACCTTATTAAATCTTTCGCTAAACTTAGATCATTACTTGCCTCAGTTGCACCAGATAACCTTAGAGAATGGTTCTGACCAACATTCACAAGGGCTACAACTGTCAATGAGATTCCATTCATCCTTTTCATTATATTCCTCCTAGTTCCAAAGGCAAGTGTTTTCATTTGTTCTTGGACATGGAGCAAATGTTGTCTCTCGTAGTCACAGAACCAGTTCCTCCAGAACAAACAGTGAAACGATTTTAGTAAAGAATCTTTCTGGTGTCAAAGAAAAAAGGAACTTGGGGACCAGTCCTAGACCTTTCTTCTCTAAATCTTCACATCAAAGTCCAAGATCTTTTCACTTCAGGCCCTTATGGCTTTCATCTACATCTTAATTTTGGTAAGTCTGAACTTAAAAGATGCTTATCATCACATTCCAGTTATAGAAAACTTCAGAAGTTTTTAAGCTTTTCTGTGTCTGTGTCTGTCTTCCATTTCCATTTCTCTTTCTTAATTTTTGGACTGTCTAAATCTCCAAGAGTGTTTGCAAAGTGTCTGGCACCAGTAATTTTTCATTATAGTTTGCAAGGTATTCACATTTCATACTTATAATATTGTCTTAAATTCTCATACTCTTTCATCAAGATGTCTGGAAACTTTTACCTGGGTAAAATATCTTCTCTCTCTGGGGTTCCAGTTGAACATAAAGAAATTTTCATTCCTTCTCACAAGATTGGGATTCTAGATTGCCTTGCCGATACACCCGTCATGAAAGCTTTTCTTCCTTGGTACAAAGTAAACCTGTACAAGAAATGTTTTCTAAATTCCACATCCCAGTCTCTGATCTCATCCAGGGAATAGGTTCATAGGCTCATTGATAGGTACTAGGCTATTGGCCCAAGGGCCTACATAAGCCTAGCCAACAAGGTTCCCTGGCTTATGCCACCCAAGAAAGTTATTTTCCTGTGTCCCTGTCCAGCAGAGCCACAGAAGTGATCCCCAGGGTGTATTTCCTATTTCCCATCCACTCATCAAGATTCTTCTTGAAGAGTGCTAATGAGGAACTTTGCTTGACATAGATGGGTAGCTTGTTCCAGAGTATGGGAATTCTCTGGGACAGGAATCTATCCCTCCAGCATGTCCTGTTTATTGTGGTGACAAGGTTTAGGTCACTAGAGCTTGTAGATTGGAGGGATTGGGATTTCTTTAGGTGTAGCATGTCCAACAGCTCTGGGTTTGACATAGCTTTATATGTTAGGCAGAGATCACTTCGGAGTAGGTGATATGCTACAGAGTAAAGCTGGAGTTTTTTGAGATGGTCAGTGTAGGGCATCTGTTTGAGGCCAGTAGTCCTCTTTGTGAGGTACTTCCATGGCCTTTCCAGCTACTGCAAATGTCTGGTGAGGTACATTCCAAAAGGGGCATTGTACTCTATAATGGGTCTAATGAGTGTCGAGTAGAGGGGAACAATGACCTCTTTTTTCCTGGATGAAAACCCTTTTGTGATGAGGTGTGCCATGTAGAAGGATTTCCTGACTACTGTGGCAATGTGATTATCAAAGGAGACACTACTGCCCACCTGGGTCCCAAGGTCTCATCACACATTCGGCGTTAAGTAGACTGCTGCCTATGTGGTAGTTCATGGGTATAAATTTTTACCAAAGGGAATGACAATGCACTTTTTGGCATTGAGCTTGAGGCCATGGCTTTGATACCAGGCATTTGTCTTAGTGAGGCCCTTCTTTAGGATGTCCACATAATTTGGAAACCCGACTATGGCTCCTAGTTTGCAGTAATCTGCGAACTTCATTAGCCAAAGGCCTTCTGTGTTAGCTTGAACTTCAGAGAAGTAGATACCAAACAGGAGAGGTCCCAGGACTGAACCCTGTGGTACTCCACTTGTCACTAGTTTGAAGTCAGATTTGGAGTCTGCAACTTTTACAGTGTGAGTTATCTCAGTGAGCCAGTTGGCAACCCATCTTGTAGCATAGGGATTTATACCTAGTTTAGTGAGTTTAGCTATGGAATGGGGGATGGTATCGAAAGACTTGGCGAGGTCAAGATAGGCTGTGTGAACCACCTTACCCTTTTCTACGGTTTTAGTGACTGCCTCAAAGAAGTTGATCAGGTTCAGGAGGCATGATCTGCCTTTCAGAAACCTGAACTGGGTGGGGTCCAGAGTTTGGAGGTTACCAATGTCTTTGTTTATGAGTTCCATGATGATACGTTCCATGGCCTTACAGACCAGGTTCGTTGGGCTAATAGGGCGATATTTCCCTGGATCAGTGGTCGCTCCCCCTTTGTGGAGTGGGATAACTGTTGCTGTGCACCATTCAGTGGGCACAAAGCCTGATGAGGCTATGATTGAACATGGTGCTTAGGTGGGAAGCCAGTTCATTCTGAAGTTCATGTAAAACGCAGGCTGGGATGTTGCACGGTCCCATGGATGCTGTGTTTTTGGCTTTAGAGAGTGCAGCTTTTACTTGCGTAGTTGTGATTACAGGGACTCTCCATTTTTCCTGTATAGATATGGGCCCTTTAGTAGGGGGGGTGGGTAAAGTTAGCACTGAACCTATCTGCCACGATGTTGGCAATATCAGTTGGTTCTGTCATTTTCATGCCATTGTGCTGTAACTCAGAGCAGATCTGGGTGTTGCCATTGAGATCAAAGGATTCTGTGTTTCATGCCCTTTTCTATTCTCATGGTTCCCCTAGCCAGCCTTCACATGAGCAAGATTCAATGGTTTCCCATGTTTGCTTAGACCCAGCACCAGCATACAGTCTCTTTTTAGATTCCAGTGTTGTGATTTGTCAAAAAGTAATTCCTTTTATTTGTGGACCATTTATCTCTCAGTATAGGCTTCCCCTGCTCCCCTCTAGCTCCTAGTTATAATTCATAGTAATTTACTAGCCATGCAGTCTTGGAGACCATTACGGAGTCAAGCCCAAATTCCCAATTGTCCCAAAATACTGCTTCACAGACTTGCTCAAGGTCACTCAGTAGGCAAAATAATGTTGAAAATTCAAACCATGTACCCTTGAAACGAAGTAGTTCTTTAGTAAGTCATAGCTTTAGTTCACTGTGCTAACTGCTAGAGTCAGTCAGTGACCACAGATGCCTCAGTTATTACTCAGGGAACTGTTTCCAAGAGGGATGAAAGTTCAGGGTCTATGAAACAAACAACAAAGACAGAAATATATAAAAGTCAAAGAGATGATGATAGCAATAAATGATCTCCAATCACTAAATCATTTTTGAACACAGGGAACACCACTTTGATGTGCTACTGAAGCAAGTAGGGTGAAATCAGATCATACCCAATTTGCAGGCTAGCTTTGATAGCGTGGGAAGAGTCAACTCAGAACAGTGTCTCCCTTCAGGATCCCTACATTCCATCAAAGATTACACACAAGCTAAGCTGGACCATGACAGACCCTCACAAATGGAAATTGCAGCTGAGGGTTCTTCCAGAAATTGATGCAGCTGTCAGGAACACCTCAAATAAATCTATTTGCCTCCATTTACAACAGTCTTTTGAGGAAATTCTGCTCCATGATCCATTGCAAACAAACTAGAAAGACAGATGCCTTTTCATTTCCATGGACAATAATGTTTCTGTATGCCTTTCCACCATTTTAATTGATATCCAGGAGCATTAAAAAGATTCAAATTGACTTTTCTAATATAATTGTGATGATACCATTTTGAACCAGGCAACAGTGGTTCTATCTTCATTTAGAATGACCAAGGGCAATGAACAAGTGTTCCTACAGACTGCATTCATTCACACAATAATTGGATTATTTGATATACCACAACCAGAAATTTCTTCAACTGATTGCCTAAATGACATAGTTCTAATAGCTTTTAAAACCTGTTTTCTGAGAACCAACGGCAGATATTAAAGAAGACCAACAAACCTGCCACTACAAAATCATATATGGGAATGTGAAAAATATTTTCTGTTTAGTGCCAAACTAAAAACCAGAACCCTTTTAAAGACCCAGGCACCTTATGTTCTTCAGTATTTGTGTTTATTATCCTATAGTCTTTCTTAGTCTTCTATAGAGATTCACCTCTTGGTTATCTCTGTTAGTCCACCCATACACCCCCCTTTTCATTCATTTTCAGGTCAAACAGTTTTTGAAAGGTGTTCTGCATATCCCTCCTCCTAGAGAACAGGTGGCTCCATCATGAGATCTTAGTTTTACTGTATAGAAACTTATACTTTTTCCATTTGAATCAACTCATCAGGTTGAACTAAATTTATTGACTTAGAAAATAGTGCTGCTTATTGCTGTGACCTATGCAAGAAAAGTATCTGAGTTACAAGCTCTTATAAGTGGATCATCTCTGTCTCATCTTCCATAAGAACAGGGTATCACAGATAACAAATCTTTTCATTTATGCCTAATGTGGCGTCAGAGTTTATTTGAGTCACGCTTCTTATCTCCCAAGACTCAGAGAAGTGTGGAACTGTGAGTAGCCAGCTTTTCAAAAAATAGGAAAGAGAATTAAATTATTGTAATTATTTAAATTCTGCTTAAATATTTGAGTTGTACTTAGTGACTTGTGTGGTAATACTACTTTGTACTTTTCTTCTCTGTTTGATTTGTTTGCATTTTTTTTTTATTTTCTTCTGGGACCTTAATCTTGTATTTTAATTAGCAGCTATGGGAAAATTGAGTTTCTGCATTATTCCGCACTTTTATTTTGACAAGTAGAATTATTTGCAAGAGCTATGTGCTTGTATTTTAGATCTTGCTGGAGCATAGTCTTGTAGGTTAATTCACAGTTGAGACAGAACAGTGTATGTCTGCCAGATTTTGAGCCTTAATAATTTATTATTGCATTTTTCCATAAATAATGTTACTGGTAAATTTCTGCATAGTGTGATGCCTTAAACTGTAGTAGAAGGTCAATAATGAGAGAATTAGCCCTGCTCAGTTTGTGCTTCAGTGCTTTTATATTTTGCATGTCTTTTATTATGTATTTCCTTATTGGCATTTGTTCATTGGGATAGTCCACTGGGCCAGCAGGAGCCCATTTCCAGTGGAGGCTTGGGGAGAAAAGCTCCACAAAAACATAAACATAGACATTGAACAGGGTTTAACATTTGTACACTTCCAAAAGACATGCAAATTATATAGGAACATGATTTGGCAGTAGTTGCAATTAAAACAAATTTATAGTACAAAATGAGACAAGTCATATGTTAAAGGCTTAACACTGTAAGACACTTCTGCCATAAGAGTAATAGGTTAATCTAGACATAGTATAGTTAGTGGTCATTAAAAAGAGGTAAGAAGAATATATAGTAAATAAGAGAAATATAAATAAAAAAAAGTATTAAAAAAGTATGGGTAGTCAAGTTTTAAAGGGTAGGGGATTGGTGCAAGAGCAGATCCAGATAGAGGAGAGATAGTCATGTAAAGAACTTTTAAATGGTGCAAGGTTTAGAGTAGATGTAATTGGTAATGGTAGAGCATTCCAGGCTTTGGCTACTGCACAGGTATAAAGAAGATGACTGGCAGGTAGGTTAGGCTTGTGCACCTGTAGAAGGTGTTGTTTTTCAGATCTGAGAGACCTTTTTTTGTAGATAGTTGTTAAATATTGAGGTGAGGGCAGAATAAACTAAAGGTTTGTAAATTAATTTATGCACAGGTTTTAGTTGCAGGTAAGAGAAAGAGTGTGGGAGTTCAAGCCACTTAATGGACTGTAAAGCTGTACAATGGTAGGTGGACTGTTTAGCATTTGTTGCAAACTTGGCAACTTTGTTATAACACATCTCAAGCTTAGTTTTTAGTGAGGATTGTAGATTAGTAAGTAATGGGGCACCATAAATGAGAAATGGAAGTAGATGCGTGATAGCAAGGGTATGTTTAGTGGAGGGACTAAGACAGTGTTCGTGCCTATAAAGAATAACTAGCTTTTGGTCTGTTTTATTAACTTTATTCTGTATGTGCATGTTAAATTTTAGATGTTCATCTTTAATTACTTCCAGTAGTTTAGTGATGCACAAGCCAGTGAATTTCTTTGTGCCGGTCCCAAGCTCGGATAAATGGGGAGGGTTGCATCAGGAAGGGCATCCGGCGTAAAACTTCTGCCAAATTAAATATGCGGAGAACATTTTATATTTCTATACCGGATCGGTCGAGGCCTGGGTTAACAATGACCGCCACCAGTACTGTTAGCCAACAGGGTGCTGGCAGAAATTGAGCTACTGTTGGCCGAAGGAGAAGAGGAGGGGGAAGGCATGCCCGAAGACAGGAAGAGAGGAGGAAGGCTAGGAGTGTAGCTGTGAGGGTAGGAACTTTGAATGTTGGCAGTATGACTGGTATAGGGAGAGAGCTAGCTGATATGATGGATAGAAGGAAGGTTGATATATTGTGCATGCAAGAGACCAGATGGAAGGGAAGTAAGGCCAGGTATATAGGAGGCGGGTTCAAATTGTTGTATCATGGTGTGAATGGCAGGAGAAATGGGGTAGGGGTTATCCTAAACGAACAGTATGCCAAGAGTGTTTTGGAGGTGAAGAGAATGTCTGATAGTGTGATGTTTATGCACCTTGAAATTGATGGTGTAATGATGAATGTTGTTAGTGCATATGCTCCACAAGTTGGGTGTGCAATGGATGACAAAGAAAAATTTTGGAGTGAGTTGGATGAAGTGGTGGTGAGTGTACCCAAGGGTGAGAGACTAGTGATTGGAGCGGACTTCAATGGGCATGTTGGTGAAGTGAACAGAGGGGATGAGGAAGTGATGGGTAGGGATGGTGTTAGGGAGAGAAATGCAGAAGGTCAGATGACTGTGGATTTTGCGAAAAGGATGGACATGGCTGTGGTGAATACATATTTTAAGAAGAGGGAGGAGCATAGGGTGACATACAAAAGTGGAGGAAGATGCACACAGGTGGATTATATCCTATGTAGGAGGGCCAGTCTGAAGGAGACTGGAGACTGTAAAGTGGTGACAGGGGAAAGTGTATTTAAGCAGCATAAAATGGTGGTCTGTAGGATGACGTTGGTGATCAAGAAGAGGAGGAGGAGTGTGAAAGCAGTGCCAAGGATTAAATGGTGGAAGTTAAAAAAGGGTGCTTGTGAGGTGGAGTTCAGGGAAGAGTTAAGACAGGCAATGGGAGGCAGTGAAGAGTTACCAAATAGCTGGGTAACTACAGCAGAGCTAGTAAGGGAGACTGCTAGAAAGGTTCTTGGTGTGACATCTGGACAGAGGAAGGAGGACAAGAAGACCTGGTGGTGGAATGAGGAGGTACAGGAGAGTATACAGAGGAAGAGGCTGGTGAAGAAGAAGTGTGATTGTCAAAGAGATGAAGAAAGTAGACATGAGTATAAGGAGATGAGGCGCATGGCAAAGAGAGAGGTGGCAAAGGCTAAGGATAAGGCATATGGAGAGTTGTCTGAGAGATTGGACACTAAAGAGGGAGAAAAGGACCTGTACCAATTGGCTAGACAGATAGACAGAGCTGGGAAAGATGTGCAGCAGGTAAAGGTGATAAAGGACAGTGAGGGAAATGTACTCAAAAGTGAGGAGAGTGTGTTGAGTAGATGGAAAGAGTACTCTGAAGGGCTGATGAATGAAGAGAATGAGAGAGAGAGAAGATTGGATGATATGGGGATAGTGAATCAGGAAGTGAAAAAGATTATCAAGGAGGAAGTAAGGACAGCTATGAAGAGGATGAAGAATGGAAAGGCTGTTGGCCCAGATGACATACCAGTGGAAGCATGGAGGTGCTTAGGAGGAATGGCAGTGGAATTTTTAACCAGATTGTTTAATGAAATTTTGGAAAGTCAGAGGATGCCTGAGGAGTGGAGAAAAAGTGTTTTGGTACCTATCTTTAAGAATAAGGGTGATGTGCAGAGCTGCAGTAACTACAGAGGGATAAAATTGATCAGTCACAGCTTGAAGTTATGGGAAAGAGTAGTGGAAGCAAGGTTAAGAAGGGAGGTGATGATTAGTGATCAGCAGTATGATGTCATGCCAGGAAGAGCACTACAGATGCAATATTTGCTCTGAGAGTGTCGTTGGAGAAATACAGAGAAGGCCAGAAGGAGTTGCATTGTGTCTTTGTGGACTTAGAGAAAGCATATGACAGGATGCCTAGAGAGGAGTTGTGGTATTGTATGAGGAAGTCGGGAGTGGCAGAGAAGTATGTAAGAGTGGTACAGGATATGTACAAGGGTAGTGTGACATTGGTGAGGACTGCGATGGGAGTGACAGATACGTTTAAGGTGGAGGTGGGATTACATCAAGGATCAGCTCTGATCCCTTTCTTATTTGCAGTGGTGATGGACAGGTTGACAGGTGAGATCAGACAGGAGTCTCCATGGACTATGATGTTTGCAGATGACATTTTGATATGTAGTGAGAGTAGGGACCAGGTTGAGGAGACCCTGGAGAGGTGGAGATATGCTTTAGAGAGGAGAGGAATGAAGGTCAGCAGGGCTAAAACAGAATATATGTGTGTAAATCAGAGGGAGGGTAGAGGAATGGTGAGGATGCAGGGAGCAGAATTGGTAAAAGTGGATGAGTTTAAATACTTGGGATCAACAGTTCAGAGTAATGGTGAGTGTGGAAGAGAGGTGAAGAAGAGAGCACAGGCAGGGTGGAATGGGTGGAGAAGAGTGTCAGGAGTGATTTGTGACAGACGGGTACCAGTAAGAGTGAAAGGGAAGATCTACAAGAGGGTAGTGAGACCAACTATGTTATATGGGTTGGAGACTGTGGCACTGACAAAAAGGCAGGAGGCAGATCTGGATGTGGCAGAGTTAAAGATGTTAAGATTTGAACTGGGTGTGACAAGGATGGACAGGATTAGGAATCAGTATATTAGAGGGTCAGCTCAAGTTGTACAGTTTGGAGACAAAGCAAGAGAGACGAGATTGCGTTGGTTTGGACATGTGCTGAGGAGGGATGCTGGGTATATTGGGAAAAGGATGCTAAGGATGGAGCTACCAGGTAAGAGGAAAAGAGGAAGGCCTAAGATAAGATTTATTGATGTGGTGAGAGAGGACATGCAGGCAGCTGGTGTGAAAGAGCATGATGCAGAGGACAGGAAGAAATGGAAACGGATGATCTGCTGTGGTGACCCCTAACAGGAACAGCCGAAAGATGATAATGATGAGTTTAGTGTGAATAACAATTTCTGTTATAGTTTTGCTTTGAGAGAGAATGGTAAAATGGCATTTGTCTATGAGGGTTTTTGCTTGGGGGTAAATTGAAGCAGCTAGGTTTTATTTGGATTAAGTGACAGGTGATTGTTAGTGAGCCAGGTCTTTATATGGATAAAGACCAGTTCATTGATATGATCAAGATCTGACATGCAGTTAGCAGAGCAGATAATAGTTGAATCATCAGTGTATTGTATTAGTGAGCACTGATTAAATGAAGCTGAAGACTATTAACAAAGATGCTGAAGAGGAGGGGGCCTAATACAAAACCTTGTGAGACACCAGAGGGGTTATTAAGGTATGAGGAGAAGGAGTTCTTCCATGTAACAGCCTGTTGCTTATCCAGTAGGTAACTTGAGAACCAGTTAAGAGAGGGTGGGGAGACACCACTTTTTGATAGTTGATTTAGAAGAAACAGGTGAGAGACTCTATCTAAAGCCTTTGATAAGTCGGGAAAAAGGGAAAAACAATTTTGCCTGAGTCACAGGCTTTGTTGACTGTGTCCATGAAAGATATCAAGGCAGTTGTAGTACTATGACTCATTCTAAGACAATGTTGCTTAGGAGATAGAGTCTGGTCATTAAGGGGAAAGTTTAGTAGTTGGACATGAACACATTTCTCAAGAAGCTTGGAGATGGGGAGAGAATGCTATAGGATGTTTGCTGCAGATATTTGTAGTGTTGCTGACTTTATGGAGGGGTATAATAAATGCCTTTTACCAATGTTTTGGGACATAGGATTCAGGGATGGATCTGTTGACTAGTATACTAATGGGGTAGGTAATGGCATCAGCAGCTAGTTTTAGATATTCAGTGGGAAGTCTATCAGCTGCATTCAAACTATGTTTGACTTTAAGGAGGAGTCTTTTATACTATTAATTGGAACTGGTTTATGTACAGATGTAGGTGTTGGCTGGGTTGCTGTTTCATGAGAATAAGATGAGAAGGATGAGGAAGAAGAGTGGGTGGGGGGATGGTGTATATGGACTAGTATGATTAGAATTATTTGAGAGGGTGTCACAGTAAGTTTGTGGAAAATTGGTGGTATTATTTGAGTATAAATAAAATGAGAGTTGAAAAGGTTGGCTATTTGTGGTAGAGTTTTACTTGGATTAGGGCACGGGTTTCTCTTAGTACCTGGATTTAGGAGAGATGTTATGGATGTCCGGAATTGTTGGGGTTCTGCTTATGATTGGTTTGAAGTGTCGGGTAATAGTCTTTTTTTATCATTGATTACTTGTCTTTTTACTTGGTTGCGAAGTTGCTTGAATTTCAAGAGGTCTGGAGGATTATTATGTTTTAGCCACTGTTTCCAAATTTTGTCCCTGTGTAGTATTAGCTATTTTGTTGATTCAGTTAGCCTTGGGGCATGTTAGTTTTGACTTATTTTACTTGAGGCGGTGCAATTATAAGATGGCAAATTCTAGGAATGATCATGTTACGAATAGGACAACGGATATAAATATGAGACAAAAAAGTCAAATTTAAAAATTATACTAAAGGTGAATGAATTGATACTCATTCTCTGCCAGTTTGTTGAAATAATTTCTCATCCTTGGTCTATAAAAGTAGTTAATGGGATCAGGTTGGTAAAGAAGGCAAGTCATGAGGGTTGGAGTGGGGGAGGGTTAATGGAGATGACAAGTGGGGTTAAAAGGATAAAGAGGATTAGGGTGAGGGGGGATGTTATAGTTAATGTGGAGGTCATAGCTTTTAATTAGATTTGTACCAAGAGACATTGCCTCCTAAGATCAATGGATAGACATTTCTCTTTTAAAAGCTGAGTGAGCCATGGAAATGAGCCATGGAAGTAAGGCTTAGCAGGCCTGAGTGCCCCTGGCCTCTCTCAGCAAATAAGGTGATTTTAACACCTGTTTCTAGAACCACAACCTAGTGTTATGGTTAAACTATATTTGCAGTGGAATCAGCCTTAGATTAATTCTAGCTTAGTAATTAGTAAAAGTGAAGGCATTAGGTGAAGGTAAATAAGAAGATGTTCATGGGTTTGGGTGGGTTCTATCATGACTGATTAGAGATGGGGCCATGTTATGTCATCAGGTATATGCACAGGGAGTATGAGGCTGTAATTAAGGTGCCCAGCTTGCTGGGAGGGCTAGGTTAGTTAGATTGGCTAGGAACCACTATATGCCAGTGAGTGGTAAAATTATTTGTATTCCACGGGCTATTGTTTGGCTGTGTGTTCATTCATAGTTGTTGTTAACTAAGCAGAAAAGGAGGGATAAAATTAGTCCATTAGCAATTATTAGGACAATTGCTCTGGTGAACCCCCATGGAGTTTGAATGAGATTGCCTGTAATAACTAGGCCTATGTGACTTACTGATAAGTAAGCAATTAGGGATTTTAAATCAGACTGGTGCAGGCAGATCATTCCTGTTATAATAATTCACCATAACAGAAGAATAATAAATGGATAAATTAGGGATTTGAATATTGGGACTAGGATTGAGGTAATTTGTATTATCCCTTAGTCCCATAACTTTAGAAGGACTGTGGCCAGTACTATTGAGCCAGCGACTCAGGCTTCCACCTGGGCTTTTGGTAGTCAGAGGTGAATGCCATAAAGTAGTATTTTAACTCAGAATGCAATTAGACAGCCAGCTCATCATATATTGTGTGTGATGGAATGTGGTAAAAATCTGTAAGTGGAAAAGTTGATTAGAAAGACGGATGAGGTTAATATATTTTTGTTAATTGAGGGGAGGGTAATTAGAAGTGTGAGGGAGCCTACAAGTGTAGAAAATAAGAAATAGGTTCCAGTTTGAAGGCTTTCTGTTTAGTTACCCCATCGGGTAATGATAATTAAGGTAGGAATTAGGGCTGCTTCAAATACAACGTAAAATATAATAAGGTCTGATGCTGTGAATTTTTATGATTAAAAAGATTTGTATAGTAGATAAGAGGGTGAGATAAGTTCGCTGACATGAGATGGGTTCTTTATATATATGATTTTGACTGTCTAAAATTATTAGGGGGAGAAGTCAGCAAGTCAGTACTAGAAGGGAGGAGAAAATTGAATCAATTGCCACAGGAGAGTTTGTATAGGATCAGTCTGAGATTGAATCTCATTTTAGTCAAGTTCAGCTATTGCAAGTAATTAGTATGTTCTAAGCTATAGTAGTGGGAGGTCTATATTAAAATCACGAAGAGTCATTACCTCGAATGCCTCTTCAGTGGCATATAAAGACCAAAGTCTGAAAATAGCAAAGGCTCAGGCCAGCGATTTTTTTTCCCCAGGGAAAAAAAATTGCTTGGCTTGAGCCATAACTTTGCCCTTTACCCCTCTGTAGTGCGATCTCGGAGTTGGTATATTTAGTAAGGGGGGTGTGGGGGTAAAGCCCACTACTTACTTATGTTTTAAATAGTGTGTGTGTGTGTGTGTTTGGTACTAGCGATTTCTTTCCCAGGGAAAGAAATCTCTGTTTTGACCATTTGCGCTTTAGTACGTTCGGTCTTTATGTGTCGGTGAAGAGGCTTTTGATGTAACGCCTCTTCGCGATTTTAATATAGACACAGTAGTGTGTCAAAGATGTTTTTGGGAAAATAGCCAGATTGATGGAATCAACATAATGGTTGAAATGAAAATTTTTAACATTGTAGTAGGCTTATATTTTTAAGATGATCAGCTCGTGCTGTTGCCACTATTAGGGTGAGCCATATGCTAGCCTCACATGCAGCCATTGCGAGCAAAATTAGTGGGGCCCAGTAGGCTAAGGGGGTTCCAAGATATGCTGATCATATTGAGATTGCCAGAAAGACTGGCAGCATTGCCTCTTCTAGACATAATAGGGCAGGGATGAGATGTGATCAATTAAGAGCAAGTCCAGCTAAGCTAGGGCAGAAGGCAGAGGAGATAGAGAAAAGTGTGGGTGTCATAAGGTAGTCATGGAATTTAACCATAATTTATTGAGCCTAAATCAATTGTTTTGTTCAGACTAACTACCTATTCTGCTGACTCTAGCCCCCCTTGAGTTCCTTCATAAATCAGGCCTAGTGTGAGTAGGGCTACAATTAAAAAATCAACTGTAAAACTCATGGCTGGGTGATAAAATTGTAGGGCCCATGGAAGCAGAAGCAAACGTGCAATTTCTAGATTAAGAAGAATTTTAGCGAAAAAGGTAGTCAAGCAGATCCTAGGCGGTCAAAATTACATTCGTAAGGAGATACTTTTTTTGTTGTCTGGGTTGAAATTTGGTAATCCGAAGCCTAACAGTATTAAAATCATGGATAAACTGGCAGTGATAATTATAATTGTTAGTATAAGATTCATTTATTTTTCCATGGGTTTTCACCATGTCTAAGTGATTGGAAGTCACCAGTACTAGCTAATACTAGAAAAACATGAGCCTCATCAATAAACCGAGATACAAAGGAAGAGTCATACTACATCAATGAAGAGTCAGTATCAGGTGGATGCTTCAATGCCAGAGTGGTGGTTTGAGGTAAAGTGATACTAAATTCGCCATAGTAGGCAGATGGTTAAGAAAGCTGAGCCAATAATGACATGAAGACCATGAAAGCCAGTTGCTAAAAAGAAGAGATGAAGGACTGTAAAGTATAGTCCTAGAATAATTGTAAGAGTTAAGGCTTGAATTGTTTCTTTGAGACTACCTTCTATTAGGCTGTGGTGGGCTCATGTCAGTGTTGCACCAGAGACCATCAGGACTGCTGTATTTAGAAGTGGAACTTCAAACGGGTCCAGTGGAGTAATGCCTGTTCGTGGTCAGCAGCCTCCAAGTTCAGGGGAGGTAAGCCTGAGAGATAAAAGGCTCAGGAGAAGCCAAAGAAGAATAAACCTTCAGATGTAATAAATAAGATTATCGAATAGCGTAGTTCTTTTTGAAGGGGAGGGTATGATGACCTTGGAATGTTCCTTCTTGAACGACATCTCGTTACCATTGGTATATAGTGAGAGGAGTAAGGATCATTCCTATTGTAAGTAATGGTGTGTATGATAATGAAATCAGAGGGTTATTTCTGAGGTTATTAGGAGGGTGGCTGTTGCCCCTGTTAGAGGACATGAGCTTGGGTCTACCATATGAAAGGTGTGTGCTTCATGGGTCATAAATGTTTTCTTGAAATAAAGGGTTAGTAGTAGTACAAAGACATAGGCTTGAATCATTGCCATTGCTAGTTTTAAAATTGTAAGAAGGAACAAGATTGTATAAATTAATAGGGAAACTTCATAGGTTCATAGGTAGGTACTAGGCGATTGTCCCAAGAGCCTAAGTAAGCCTAGCCAACAAGGTTCCCTGGCTTACGCCACCCAAGAAAGTTATTTTCCTGTGCCACTGTCGAGTAGAGACACAGAAGTGATCCCCAGGATGTATTTCCTATTTCCCATCCACTCATCAAGATTTTTTTTGAAGAGTGCTAGGGTAGCCTGTTCCAGAGTATGGGACGTCTCTGGGACAGGAATCTATCCCTACAGTATGTCCTGTTTATTGTGGTGATAAGGTTTAAGTCCCTAGAGCGTGTAGCTCAGAGGGATTGGGATTTTTTTAGGTGTAGCATGTCCAACAGCTCTGGGTTTGACATAACTTTATAAGTTAGTCAGAGATGACCTCGGAGTAGGCGATATGCTATGGAGTAAAGCTGAAGTTTTTTGAGGTGGTCAGTGTAGGGCATTTGTTTGAGGCCAGTAATCCTCTTTGTGAGGTACTTCTGTGGCCTTTCCAGCTGCTGCAAATGTCTGGTGAGGTACATTCCAAAAGGGGCGTTGTACTCTATAATGGATCTAATGAGTGTCGAGTAGAGGGGAAAAAATTACCTCTTTTTTCCTGGATGAGAACCCTTTTATGATGAGGTGCACCACATAGAAGGACTTCCTGACTACTGTGGTGATGCGACGATCAAAGGAGAGACTATTGTCCACCTGGGTCCCAAGGTCTCTTATCACACATTTGGTGTTAAGTAGATTGCTGTCTATTGTATTAGAAGGTGACTGGTGGTTACGTTTGCATTGAGTTGAACTCCTAAGGCAATTGGCTGAATAAATAAGCTATTTGTTTCAATAATTAGTAGAGCAGGAATTAATGGACCTTGGGTGCCTTCTGGTAAAAGGTGCCCAATGGATGCTGTTGGCTGGTTTTATAGGACAATTAAAATGTTGCCAGCCATATTGGGATGGCAAAACCCATATTTATTGATAGCTGGGTAGTGGGGTTAAATGTATATGGGAAAAGACCCAGCACATTGATGGTAATGAAGAAAATTATTAGAGAGGTTAGGATTGTGGCCCATTTATGACCTGGTTGATTAATTGGGGATATGAGTTGATTAGTCAGTCGCATAATAAATCAGTTTTGTAGGGCTGAGAAATAATTCGGGAGTCATTGATTGGTTTAGGTCAGATAAATAATTCAGGGGAGAAGAATCAATAACAAAATTAGTGGAATTCCTAATAGAGTAGGACTTAGAAATTGATAAAAGAAGCTTAGAATCAAGGTCAGTCTCAGGAGTTTACTTATAGTTTACTTTCGTTTTGTATATTGGGGGATTGCTGTCTTTGTGTGAAAGAATTTTAGGGAAGAAAATTAGCAGGAATGTTAGTCAAGAAAATAGTAAGATCATGAGTCATGGACTCGGGTTTAATTGTGGCATGTCACTAAGGGTGGGTGCAAGCACCAATCTTCAGCTTAAAAGACTGACACTGAATTAAGCTTCTTATTGAAGCTTTTTCTAGCATTAAGGAAGATCAGTTTTCAAAGTGTTGGAGGGTCACAGCTTCTATTATGATTGGTATAAAGCTATAGTTTTCCCTGCAAATTTCAGAGCATTAGCCATAAAATACATCAGGGCAGCCACGGTGGTGCAGCGGTTAGCGTTGCCGCCTCACAGCAAGAGGTTCTCTGGTTCGATTCTCGGCTGGGGAGCCTTCTGTGTGGAGTCTGCATGTCCTCCCTGTGGTCACATGGGTTTCCTCTGGGAGCTCCGGTTTCCTCCCACATCCCAAAGACATGCAGTAGGTGGATTGTACAATCCAAATTGGCCCTAGGTGTGACTGTGTGCATGTGTGGGCCTTCTTTGGAAGGTTGGGCGCCTGGCTGGCAACTCGACACTGTAAAACT
The DNA here is from genome assembly GCF_019279795.1 of Protopterus annectens. Classification (NCBI taxonomy): domain Eukaryota; kingdom Metazoa; phylum Chordata; order Ceratodontiformes; family Protopteridae; genus Protopterus; species Protopterus annectens. The sequence continues at coordinate 291,815,153 of NC_056748.1, read as the reverse complement.
CCACTGCCAATCATGAGCAGACAGATGATCTGCTGTGGTGACCCCTAACCGGGAAAAGCCAAAAGGAGAAGAAGAAGCCATAAAATACATCTGGTCTGGTGGTGATAAATGATGTTTGGTTCAGTCATCCTGGAAGAGCATCTATTTTAATTCCCAGGGCTGGAACAGCTCATGAGTGAAGTACATCATCCACTGTAACTAAGATATGGTTAGGTGACTCTATTGAAATAACTATACGGTAGTCAGTTTCTAGTAAATGAAACTGATCAGAGGTTAGGTCTTGTGTTGGCATTATGTAGGAGTCGAAGTTTAGGGTGTCATAATTTTAATATTAGTAGCTTCAGTATCATTGATGTCCTAACGCTTTAACTGTGACATGAGGATAATTAATTTCATCTATTAAGTACAGTATTTGAAGAGATGGGAGTGCAATTATGATTAAGATTACAACCGGTAGAATTTTTCAGACAATTTAAATTTCATGAGATTGCAAAATACATTTTTTGGTTAATTTTGTTGATATATAGCCATAATATCATAAAGTACTAGGGTGCTGATTAAAAATACAATTATTAGGGTGTGCTCATGAAAGTGGAGGAGTTCTTCTATTACAGGTGAGGCTGCGGCTTGTAAACCTGATTGGTATGGGTGGGTCATAGCAATATATGTAGGAGTTTAACACATAATTTTGCCTTGACAAGGCAATGTATTGTTTTTTTTACTAATATCTTAAGAAGAAAGTGGCAGAGTGACTATGTGGTTGGCTTGAAACTAACTTATAGGGGCTAGATCCCTTCTTTCGTGTTATTCTGAGTGTTGAACTTGGACTAGGGTTGGTTCTTCAAATGTGTGGTATAGTGGACGGCAGGCGTGTATTCTTTAACGTTTGTGTGGATAAGTTTAACAGAGTTAACTTCTTGTTTTGAGGTGAATGCTTCTCAGATAATAAATAAAAGGAGTATTACTGCTACAAGAGAAATTAATAACCCAGTTGAAGAGATATTATTTCATAAGGTGTGTACGTCTGGATAGTTGGCGTATCAGTGTGGTATTTCTGCTAAGCCCAAGAAGTGTTAGGGGAAAAGGTTAAATTTATGCCTACAAATATTACTCTAATGTGAATTTTTATTCAAGTGCTGTGAAGTGTATAACTTGCTATTAGTGGGAATCAATGTACTAGTCCACCCATAATTGCAAATACAGTGGCTATTGAGATGAAGTATTGGAAATGGGCAACTACATAATATGTGCATGTAGTATAATGTGAGGAGTTGGCTAGAACATTTCCTGTTAATTCCCCCACTATAAATAAGTAGATAAATCCTAGGGCCCACAGTAAGGGAGTTTCTCATTTAATTGAGCTGTCGTGCAGAGTTGCTAGTCAGCTAAAAACTTTAACTCCTGCTGCAATGGCAATAAAAGTATGCTCATGTATTAACGTTTATACCAACTGTAAATATATGGTGGGCTCAGACAATAAGTCCAAACAGAACAAATGCCATTATTGCTTAGACTATTCCTATGTAGCCAAAAGTTTTTTTTTTTACCAGAGTAGAAGGCAACGATGTGGGAGATTATTCGAAAGCCTGATAGAATAAGAATATATGCTTCTGGATGCCTGAAGAATCAGAATAAGTACTGGTACAAGACTGGGTCACCTCTGCTGGCTGGTTTGAAGAAAGTTGTGTTTAGGTTGTGCTCTGTTAGAAGTATAGTAATGTCAGCAGCTAAGACTGAATGAGAAAGGAGATGAAGAATTGTGGTGATTATTACTCATCATATAGATGATAGGTGTTTGATACTGGTAGGCTGCTCATGGTTTTATATTAATTATAGTAGTGCCAAAATTAATTGCCTAAAATTGAGGAAATCCCTGCTAAGTACAAGGAAAAAATTGTTAGTTCAACAGAAGCCCCAGCATGGGCTAGATCACTGGTGAAAGGGGGGTATACAGTTCATTCAATTCTAGAGCCTGCTTCCACTCCTGAACCAGCTAGTAGGAGTAAAAATGACAGTAGGAGTAGTCAAAAACTCATATTATTTATCTGGGGGAAGGTCATGTCTGGTGCCCTGATCCTTAGTTGAATTTGTCACTTACCGAAACCCCCCCCCCAATCATAATTGGTATTACCATGATGAAAATTATAACAAAAGCATGGACAGTAGCTAGCACATTGTAAATTTGGTCATTCCCTAGCAGAGCACCAGGTTGACTAAGCTCTGTGTGGATTGGGAGACCTAGGGCTGTGCCGATTATTCCAGCTCAGGCACCGGAGATTATGTAAAGGGTGCCGATGTCTTAATGATTTGTTGAAAATAGTCAACATGTTATAGACAGGAGTAGGGTGGCTGAAAGTTAGATGGTGGGTTGTAGCCCCCACATGCAGAGGATAAATACTTCTCCCTATCAAGTCATGAGGTCTTATCACGCAAGATTACAAATCCAGAGACATGGATTGGCTTCCGCTGTGGCTTCTGTCACCACTGCAGGCATGATGGAAGCTGGGTAAATGCCTGCTCGTTTAGTTGCTTACCTGTTAACTAAGAGTTTGAGAGATCAAGGCCCTATCACCTACAAAAGCCTTAGCTTAATTAAAGTGCTTGAGCTGCATTCATGAGATGTGGGATAGAGGCCTGCAGGCTTTACAGGAACTATAACATTTTCACTTTTAAAGCTTTGAAGGCTTTTGGTTTAAGGTTAGCCTAAGTTCCTCTATATAAAAAGTTGGGGTTAGAGATAGAAATAGGGTTGCTAAAATTAGTACTATTGATAGGATGGGGGGTGTTAAGGTTTATTTTTCATTGGTGATTATTAAAAGTGCTGGGGAAGGTTGTGAGAATTATTGCATAACATAGTCGAAGATAAAAATATAATCTGAGTAAAGTTGATAGTGCAGCGCTTGTGGCAAGGGCATATAGATCATTGTTTGTTAGTTCCTGTAAGATGAGTCATTTTGATATAAAGCTGGTAAGAAGGGGAAGTCCTCCTAGGGAGAATAATGAGGCTAAAATGATGGATATCAGGATGGGTGATTTTGTTCATTTAGAGGAGAGTAAGATGATGGAAGCTGATTGTCTGAGTTTAAAGGTAATGAAGAGTGATGATGTGAGAGCAATATAGCTGCCACAGTGGTGCCTTCTGTGTGGAGTCTGCTTGTCCTCCCTGTGGTCGCGTTTCCTCAGGGTACTCTGGTTTCCTCCCACATCCCAAAGACATGCTGTAGGTGGATTGGATACTCTAAATTGGCCCTAGGCATGAGTGCATGCATGTGTGTGCCTTCTGTGGAGGGTTGGGCACTGGGCTGGCAGCTCAACACCATAAAACTCCACTGCCCATCATGAGTGGACAGGTGATCTGCTGTGGCGACCCCTAACTGAGAAAAGCCAAAAGAAGAAGAAGAGGAAGGTTAAGTAGCACTAGATATGCGGTATATGGTAAAATTATAGCTATTCATCCTATGTGTGCGATAGAGGAGTAAGTTAAAATTTTTCAAAGCTGGATCTGGTTAAGGACTGATGAGCCTCCAGTAAGGGTTGAGAGAAGGCCTAGTGTTGTTAAAAGAGTTGGATTGGCGGAGCTGGAGATTTAATATAACAAGGTGAACTGTGTGAGTTTTTGTCAGATTGCGAGAATTAGGCATGTTAGTAGGTTAAGACCTTGAAGGACCTCTGGAAGTCAGAAGTGTATGGAGGCTAGTACTGTTTTGAAGGCTAAGGCTAGTGTGAATAGGAAAGGTGATATAAGGTCTGGTATGTTAATGATGTTTCAGTCTCCTATTGTTCGTGCATTGATTATGCAAAAATTAGAATATGAATTGAGGCAGATGCTTGTGTAAGAAAATATTTTGTTGATGCTTTGGTTACTCGTGTATGGTGGTATTGGCATATTAGAAGAATAATGGCCATTGTATTAATTTATAATCCAATTCAGGCTAGTAATCAGTTATGAATGTAACTATAATTTTCTATGCCTAGGCCTATAATGAGGGTGGAGAAAATAATATGGTTCATTAGTAAAGGAAGGAATTTAACCAACATTTTTGGGGTATGGTCCCAAAAGTTTTTTTTAGCTGACATTACTAGAAGGTGGTATAATGGAAACACAAGGAGTTTTGATCCCCTTGATATGGGTTTGATGCCCGTTTTTCTAGGAAATAGAAGGAATTTAACCCCCATGATCCACTCTAACAAAGTGCCTCTATGATTTCAGACATATTTCCTATGGCTGTGGGGGAATCCCGGCTTTTGAGAGGGGAATAGAGAGATGTTATAAAATTAGGGAGAGTGTCAATGGGAAGAAGTTTTTTCAGATTAAGTGTATTAGTTGATCATATCAAAAGTGTGAGTAGGAAACACAGATTTATAGAAATATAGCTGATAAGATTATGGTTTTAAATATGAGGAATGAGGTTGCTAATTCTGGAAAAGTTTCATTTAGGGTGGTGCCTAGGAAGATGATTGTGACAATGGCATTTATTAGTATAATATTAGCATATTCCACTAGAAAAAATAGGGAAAATGGGCAACCAGTGTTGGTGATGTTGAAGCCTGAGACTAGCTCTGACCAACCTTCTGTTAAATCAAACAGAGAACAGTTTGTATCGGTGAGGGTAGAAACGAATCATATGATGGCTCAGGGTCAGAACTGAACAATAAGTCAGATGGCTTCTTGGGTTGTAGAGAAAGTTGACAGTGTGAAGTTCCCAGTGAAAATAATTGCTGCTAGTAGGTTGAGGCCAAGACTAACTTCATATGAGATGGTCTGAGTAATTGCTCATAATCTGCCAGTTAGCGCATATTTGAAGTTAGAAGACCACCCTGAGCTTAGAACTGACTGATAAACTTCAGAGGGCTAAAATAAATAGTAGGGTTAAGTTAATGTCAGTTAGGGAAAAAGGCATTGGGAGGGGTGCTCAAATAGATAGAGCTAAAGTTAAAAAAGGGTTGGCGCAATAATAAATAAGGTTGTGGAGGAGGAAGAGGGGCATGCTGGTTCTTTCACAAATAGTTTAATTCCATCAGTAATCAGTTGCAGTAGGCCATATGGTACAACTACATTTAGGCCATTTTGGTGTTGCATATATCCAATAATTTTTCATTCAACTACAGTTAGGATGCTACAGCTAGTAGAACTGGAATAATATATATTAGGGTGGTTGATGAGGAAGATGAGGAGGTTCATAGTTGAAGGGGGATTTGAACCCCTGGTGTGAAGGTCTTAGGTCTCTGCCATTCCAACAGTGTTGTTGTCTTCAATGGCTGTAGTTACTACTTGTCTACTATATCAGTTTCAGTCAGTGGGGTGTATTTTTACATTGCCCCCCCACCCCCATTTTGGTCCTTTCATACTAGAAAGAGGAAATCATAGATAGAAACTGACCTGGATTGCTTGGGCCTGAACCTAGATCCCATAGGATTATTAATTGTTGAACAAACAAACTCTTGACAGTAGCTGCACCATCAGGATTTCCTGATCCAACACTACAGTCATAAACCTTTTCATCGATGGGGAATCTTAGAAAAGATTACACTGTTATCCCTGGGGTAACTTGGTTCATTGATCAGTTGCCTGGGTAAATTGTGCTGGATGTTCTAGTTTTAGAAGAGCTTTTCTGTAAATGGGTGTGCCCTTTGTTGTGGAGGGTTTTTTGTTCTCCATGGTCTACCCAACTGAACACATTTAATGTTAGATTGCTTGAGATATAAATTTATATTGGTGCTTAACATTAGAGTATAAAGCTCCACAGGGTCTTCTCGTCTCATGGGAGAATGCCTACTTTTAAACAGGCAGATCAGTTTAACTGATTAGATGGAGGAGACAGAGGAACCTTTGTGTTGCCATTCATACAGGTCCTTAATTAGAGGACAAGTGATTAAGCTACCTTTGCACGGTCAAAATACTGTAGCCATTAAACAGGGTGTCACAGGGCAGGCAGTTCCTCTTCTTTATATTTGACAAGAGGCGATCTATATTTTTAGTAAACAAGTGAGGTTCATGTTTGCTGAGTTCCTTCTCATTCTTTTAATCTTTCTGAGCATACTTTCTTGTAAAATTTATGGTTAATAGTGTACTGTTTTCTTGTTTACAGTAGGTTATTTCACTTGTTTCTATGTCAGTAATTGTCAGTAGAGTGCCTGTTCTGACCAACATGTGTGTGTGTGGAGAAATTTGTATTTTCTTGTTACTCATTCTAGCATTTTTACACTTATAGTGATATAAGTTAACTCAATAGGTAAGATGGATTATGATTGGTTAGTCTAATTAGAGGGTTCGTTGGTAAAAGAGCTGTAACGCTTTCTTTATTAGTGGCTGCTTTTAGGCCCGCTTGAATTTTTGCCTTGTAGATTGTGGTCATTATCCTTTTGTTGAGCCTGTGTCCTTTTTCAAAGGGGCTGTCTCCCCTTTGACTATCTCTTAAATTCAGTGACGAGCTTTCTGAATATTATGTAGTATGTGGAGAATTTAAGGTGGAAGTAATGTTCATTTCTCAAGTAACCAGCTATCTCTAGGCCCGTTAGGCTTGTCACCTCTACTTGGAGATCTTCCCACTATTTTGCCACATGGACAGGTTGGCCCTTCAGGCTATCCTGGAGTAGCTCACCTAGTTTTGGGGGTGAAATTTAAAATTATTTTTGCCTTGTTGACTAGCTAGATCATGATGTAGAAGGTATGAGGGTGTGTGTCTGTTTTTTTTTTTTGTGTTTAATTTTGTTTCTCAATTTTTTCAGCTTTCTCTTGCAGTACTTCATTTAATGTGCTGTGGTTTCTTTCTATCTCCTATACTTGAATCTCAAATGGTTTATTTTTAGGTTGTAGTGTTATGTATTTTTAACAGGTTAAGAATTTGCAGACTTGCTGTTTGGCTCAAAATGACCCTTTTAGCATGGGTGGATCCTTGGTGTAAGGGAGGACCTATTCTACTTTACCTATATTTTGATGTACTAAGTACACTTACCATGTTATGACACGCCTCCTCTTTTCAGCTTTTAGTTGATTATTTATTGACATCAGATGTTGTGGAGAATGACAAGTGGTGTGTGCGCACTTCTTGGCTGACTTCAGAAAAACATGCTTGTTTTTGCTTACTGCTAAATCCACCTTTTAGCCTTTGTTTCATAAGGCTGTCTGTATTTTCTAATAGAAAATAAAGCCTATTTCTTCCACTTCATGTGCTACACCTCGACTTGATGTAATAGGTAGTGCCTAGTTTGCCTATTAATGAACCTTAGGAGGTTGGCTGGTGAAAGCAGTATATAAGCTGAAAGAACAGGAAGTGGTGAGGTTTATCATGGATTATCCATTCTAGAACAGGCTCCTGTAGGTGGGTGTGAGGCACTGCCAAGTCCTTTGGGTTTTAAGCTTGGACTCATAGTTCCCTGGTGGGCGGTTGGGTAATGTGCCTGCCATGGTTTAAGGCTAAGCATGGCTGGGTATCTAATCCCAATTTGCTCCTTTGCTTTCATGAGTTCAGATGGGCTAGTGGTTTAAATTTTTGATTTTCTGACTGGTGAGTGTGTATGACAGCTAGGCCAGCATTCAGTTTTATTTATAATTTCTCATAATCATCCTATGGATCAATATAAGTCCTTCCTGTAACTGCGGTGGCTGGCACAAGGCTGGCCGACTTTGTTAACCATAACTGGATCATGTTTTCACTTATAGTCCAATTTTTATTACTGCTGTATCCCCTTGGGGGTGTGGCTTTGTAAGGCATTTTGGGCTGCTTGAGTGTGTGTCTGATGCCAGCTCCTCTAGGCTTGTTGGTATATGACGGCATTTTCACAGGAGAGTGGATCCTTGCATGCATAAGTTTGGTTAAAATTGATATTAAGGCCAGGACCAAACCTGTTGTGCTGGTGAAGTATGTTAAGACTTATCTTCACATTTTCAGTGCTATGCTTTATATTAAGCTACACCAACTGTTCAAGGTGAAAAAAGTATAGTAGTATGTTTAGGACTATTTGTGGAGCAGAACATAAGTTGTTGGGGTGAGAGCTGTAAAAGTCTATTATGTATTAGTAATGAAATACATTAAGTTTGGATGAATAAGATTTGGAAAGCTGATTGCCATTTTTACTAAATTGGTAAAAATATTATCGCCTTTAACATACGCTTGGCTTTGGGGTTTGATGAGCATTATGTGCATTAAGGGGGGAGGTGGGGTTGTGATTCAAAACAGTAATTAGACATTTTTCCAGTGTTTCATCATCATTTAGGCCATAGTTGAAATTTTGGGACTTTCTTTCTTTTTTTTTTTCTTTTTTTTTTATGTCCGAATGGTGAGGATGTGTGTGGTTAATCCTGAAATGAGTTTTACATTAAGTTCATATCTATAATTCAACATTATGTTATCCTCACATGTACTCTATGAAATAGCTAAATATAATGTCATTAAGCAGTTGATAATTAGTTTCTATTTCAGTTGTGCACAAATGAGTTGAAAGCATGAAATATAACTCATTCCATGATTTATTATGGAACATAAGTCCAGTCAGCACTAATGGGTTGTACATCCACATGTTGAGCAGCTTCAAGTTCTCCCCCCAGAAATTAAAATACCAGTAGCATGGCAAACCAGTTATGCCCATGCCATGGGCCATCTAGTAATTAACCATTAACCGAACGTTGGATAATCTTGTTGAATCTTCAGTTATGCCCGCAAACCTCAAATTAAAATGAGGTAGCCAGAAATTTCAGTTCAGAGGGTCATGGGCCATCTAGAATAATTAAGCAAACACATTTTGTAAAGATATTTATGGGTTATACTCATATTAACCAGATTTCCCTATATCATAGCGGATGTGGGGTTTCTCAAGAAATGGAGATCATACAAAGGAAATGTATGATTATACAGAGTTAGTACTTCTACAAACATTAAAATAATGCATGACATACATACCAGGTCTTTTTTGACTGGTATGTTTGCTGTGCATGCTCAGAAGGTAGTTTAAGAGAGAATATCAGCTTTGGAGCCGATGGTGAGAGTTAGACTTTCTCCTTTTTGAGGAGCTCTAGAGAGGGGTTAGCCTCCATTCTCCAGCTTCCAAGGCTGGTGCTTTTGTTAAGCTACCAGAGCAATTTTAAGCTATTAGTTTATTTTCAAATGAGGCGATGAGCAGGAATAGAACAAGGAAGAGTAGGAAATAGGTGGTTGATACCACTTGACTGATTAGAATAAAGGGGTACTCTACTGACTCAGGTTCATTGCTATTGAGTTCTGTATAAGGTAATTACATACTCTTCCCACCCACTGTTTTCCATAGATCCATGATGCTGTGTGCCCACCCAGCAAACCAGTACTGGTCTTGAGTA
>NC_056748.1:291563340-291800840 GCF_019279795.1 Protopterus annectens | reverse complement strand
ATCCATCTTGTCTCATCTGGCATATTCTAGTCATGTTTATTACTTTATTAAGTTATTTACTTTCAGCGAATCTTAGCATCTGCAGTCTGCAGATGTTGTTTTATCCAGTCACAATACGACTTCTGAGGTTTTACAGGTAAAACATCAGGAAATATGGAAACAGTTCTCAGAGACAAATGTAATGAACCACTTCACATATGCATTTTGTGAAAATGGATTGTTTTGTTTGATTACTTTTGTGTCAGTATGAATTTCCATTGCCTGTTAATTTCTGCATAGGGTAATGTCATATATGTGCCTGTGCTTGTCTGTGATTTGATTTGTATGTATTCTAAAAAAAAACGTTTTGCCCTTTTAAGATCTTTGAAACATGAGTCCAAGATGATAAAAAGCAAAAGAAAACCAGATGGAAAGGAAGTGCAACAGATGTAAGCCTTATCTGGGATGATATACTTGCATTCCTTTTAAAACAGTAGTGTGATTGAGGGAGAAGGCTAATCCTACAGTCAATAGCAGAAAATGCTTCCTAAAAGGGTCTGCAGGTGAAAGTTGTATGTGTTAATAGTACCTGTCTTTAGCATATATTTTCCCCACTTCCCTGCGAATACAGAGTCAACAGTCTGCAGAGAAATTAGATTTGTTTAAGTTATTCAGAAGATAAGGATCATTAGACTTAGTTACCTAGTCACTGCGTATTACTGAGAGGTAACAAGAAAGCTATCCCTAACTTCAGCAAAGTTTAAATTAAAATTAAATGCAGAGGCAAAACAGTGCATGTGTTCTTCTAAGTTGAGATGAAGAAATCATTACGTTAAATTCCTGCATCTTTTTGTGTATAGATGTTGCTAATTACTTCATGTACAAATGGCACATGGATTCTATGCATCAAGACTGAACTGAGAATGAAATGGGAATCTTGTGCACCCATCTACAAACGTGTTACTTCATGTACAAATGGCATATGGATTCTATGCATCAAGACTGAGAATGAAATAGGAATCTTATGCACCCATCTACAAACGTGTTACTTCATGTACAAATGGCACATGGATTCTATGCATCAAGACTGAGAATGAAATAGGAATCATGTGCACCCATCAACAAACGTGTTACTTCATGTACAAATGGCACATGGATTCTATGCATCAAGACTGAGAATGAAATGGGAATCTTGTGCACCCATCTACAAACGTGTTACTTCATGTACAAATGGCACATGGATTCTATGCATCAAGACTGAGAATGAAATAGGAATCTTGTGCACCCATCTACAAATGTGCTACTTCATAGGTTCATAGGTTCATAGGTTCATACTAGGCTATCTGCCCTAGGGCATTTATAAGCCTAGCCAGAGTGTGTTTGGCTTTCGCCACCCATTTTAAATAAATTTTGCTATACCCTTTTTCGAGGTTAGTATACTGTGCCTCTGTCTAACAGTGACACAGAAGTGATACCCAGGGTAAACCTACGATCTCCCATCCACTCATCAAGATTCCTCTTGAAGAGAGTCAATGAGGGACTCTGCCTAACCTGGACTGGGATTTTATTCCAGAGAGAAGGGAGCCTCTGGGTTATGAATCTGTCCCTCCAGCATGTCCTATTTATTTCAGTGCTGAGGTTCAAGTCTCTCGAGCACGTAGCTCGATGGGATTTGGATTTTCTCAGGTGCAGCATGTCCATTAATTCTGGGTTGGACATGGCTTTATACGTCAGGCACAGATCGCCTCTGAGCAGGCGGTATGCCACTGAGTACAGCTGGAGTTTCTTTAACTGGGCAGCATATGGCATCTGTTTGAGCCCTTTGATCCTCTTGGTGAGGTACTTTTGGGGTCTTTCCAGTTGCTGCAGGTGTCTGGTAAGTTACATCCCAAAAGGGGCATTGTACTCAATTATGGGCCTGATGAGGGATGAGTAAAGAGGCACGATGACCTCCCCTGATCTAGATGTGAATCCCTTCATGATTATGTGGGCTATATAAAATGTTTTTCTAACCACTTTGGCCACGTGGTTGTCAAATGAGAGATTGCTATCAACTTGGGTCCCCAGGTCCCTAATTACTTCTTCTGTACTTAATGGATTACCACCTATGTGGTAATTTGTGGGCACTTTGTTTTTGCCAAAGGGGATGACTATACACTTTTTAGCGTTTAGCTTGAGGCCATGGCTCTGGCACCAGTTGTCTGTTTCTATGAGGCCCTTTTGGAGGATGCTTGTGTCAGCTGGAGAGTCGATTATGGTGCTCAGTTTGCAGTCATCTGTGAACTTGGTCAGCCACAGTCCTTCCGTGCTGGACTGTACCTCCGAGAAATATATACCGAACAAGAGCGGTCCCAGGACTGAGCCTTGTGGGATGCCACTTGTAACTGATTTGCAGTCTGACATGGCTCCAGCAATTCTAACCATGTGGGTTCTGTCCTTGAGCCAATTTGCAACCCATCTAGTGACATAGGGGTTTATATTTAAGCTGGTGAGCTTATCTATAATGCCCGAGTGGGGTATTGTATTGAAGGCTTTTGCGAGGTCCAGGTAGGCTGTGTGGACCGCCTTCCCCTTGTCAATGGCCTTGGTGACTGCTTCAAAGAAATCAACCAGGTTTAAGAGGCAGAATATGCCCTTAACAAAGCCGAACTGGGTAGGATCCAGTGTCTGTAGGTCCCCAATATCTTTATTTATGAGGTCCATGATGATCCTTTCCATAGCGTTGAAGACCAAGCTATTCAGGCTTATGGGGTGATAGTTTCCAGGATCCATTGAAGCACCACCTTTGTGGAGAGGGACCACTCTTGCTGTACGCCACTTTTTGGGTACATATCTTGTAGTAAGGCTGAGATTGAACAGTAGTTTTATGTTTGGGTTTAGCTCTTCTTGGAGTTCATGTAGAACGCAGCCTGGAATACCGTCTGGTCCCACTGATGCTGTGTTTTTTGCTTTGGAGAGGGCGGGTCTTACCTGAGCATCTGAGATGTCAGGGGGCAGCACTCTGCTGGGATAGATATTTGCCCTTTTGGTGAGGAGGGGGGGGAGTTTTGAGCGGAACCTGTCAGCTAGGATGTTGGCAATGTCTGTGGGTTCGGTGTATTTTTTGTCATTTTGGACTAATTCTGAGCATATCTGGGAATTCCCACCCAGGTTCCTAACATAACTAAAGAAAGCCTTGTGATTATCCTTAGTGTCCTGTGCAATTTTTCTCTCGAAGCTGGCCTTAGACGATTTTATGAGTGCCCGTAGTTTTTTGCTAATACTGATCAGAGATGCCTTCCCTTTTTGGGATTTTGCTGTATCATGTAGTAGCTTTCTCCTTCTATTGTATAGTTTGTTTATGGCTGGGGTCCACCAGACAGGACGTCTGCCTTTGGAGGATTGGGTCTTGGTTTTATTTGGGATTGTATGATCCATGCATTCCTGAAGGTGTTCATAGAATGCGTTTATAAAGGATTCAGTGGTCTGGGCCGTATTTTCCACAGGCCCGGGGGCTTTGAAGGATTCCACCTTGGTTTTGAGGAGTGTGAAATTTGCTTTAGAGAAGTTTTTCACTGTGGTTTTCTGGGCAGGGGGTGGGGTCGGGATGTGAATATCCAGTGAGATTAGTTTATGATCTGATCTTACCAGTGAGGGATACACTTCTGGTCTGAAGCATAGAGTCCCCATGTTGGTGATGATCAGGTCCAGTATGTTTTCCCCTCTTGTGGGAGTGGTAACAAGTTGTTCCATAGCATATGAGTTTATAAATTCTAGGAACCTTTGGGCTAAGGTTTTGGAGCTAGAGTAATGCTCCCAGTCTATGTTTGGGTAGTTGAAGTCGCCCAATATAATGGTGTTTGGAGAGACCTTCATACTTTCCAGTGTTCTCAGGAAGGTCGAGTGGGGTACCTGGGTTTGGGAGGGTGGTCTGTAGCATGTTATAAACTGGAAGGCAGTTTTACCCACTGTTAGTTGCACATGGATAGTCTCTGATGCTTCGTGCTGTGCCACCAACCTGGAGGTGTGGGTATCTTTGACGAATATTGATTCTCCCCCTCCTTTTGTGGTTCGGTCAAAGTTTTGGGGCTGAAATGCATGGTATGAGGTATAACCTGGTAGTGCTGGGGTGCTCTCGGGAGCCTTGAACCAGGTTTCTGTTACTGCACAGATATCGATGTTCTCCATGCTAAGGAGAGTTTTGAGTGTGTGCATCTTGAGGTTTAGATTTCTGGCGTTGAGTAGCATTACTCTTAGTTTCTTATCCCTTGTGATACCTATGGAGATGGGTTTGTCTTTTGAGCCTTGCCTAAAAAAGGCACTATGGGGGTAGCAAGAGCCTTTGCCAATATCCGAAAGCCCAGGGGTGACAGGTGCAAACCGTCCCTAGCGAAGCATCGTGGCTTGTCGAGCTTGTCATCCCAGGCTGACAGGCATTGGATCCCCTTTGAATGACACCAATACTTAAACCAATTGTTGAAATTGATCATCTTGTCTTCATATTGTGGCATCATTCTTGGTGAGGGTAAGATGCTACTCAAGGTCAGGGTCATACCGGCCTGGGCTACATGCTCAGAGAGCTCCTCTATGTCTCTTTTCACGTAGTCCAGGGAGGTACATCTCAGGTCATTCACACCAGCATGGACAATGACTGAGTCATATTTGTACTTGCCTTGGAGTGACCCGAGTGCTTGTGTTATGTGGCGGATCCTAGCGCCCAACAGGCAGCTCACCATGACCCTCTCCTTGTTCAACCTGGTGAGTGGGACGTCAGTGTGCCTGATGATAGAGTCACCTATTACAAGTGTATCAGGTGTGTTGTTTAGCCTTAAGGGCTGTGACTCTTCGGCACACTGGCTTTGTGAGCTATGTGTTGCGCGTGTTTTGTTTTGGGGTAGCGGTTGCTTGTGTGTCTGCTTTGGAGGTATCTGCTGCTTAGGCAGATTTTTATTTAGAGCCTCCGAGTATGTTTTTGTGTGTTTATGTGTTTGGTTTGCTGTTGTGGTAGGTCTATGTGAGACAGAAATTGTAGTGAGTGAGGTTTCCTTCTCCTCCTGACTGGTTACGCTTGTACTGAGTTGAGAGAGCTTAGCCTCCAGTTTGGCTATATGGTTGCATCTCTCACATGTGTTGGAATTTGTTGGGAGGAGGAGAGGGTTGTCTGTGTACATGAGGCAGTTGTAACATTGCCTCAAGATTCCCAGATTCACCAGCTGGACCGGAGAGGAGATTGACAACTGACCTTTGGACATGCTAGAATAGTATTGGGAATTCCTTTATAATTGAAAAAAAGGGCCAATGGGGAACAAGGTACTCAAGAGTTTGTGAGGGTGCAGTGCTTTTAATTTTTTAGTGCTGACTTAGTGAGCAAGTGCCAGGTAACTTAAATGCAATGTGTTACAGGTAACTTAAATGCAAAAACGACAAACAGTAACCTTCTTTCAAGTGAAACAAGGAAATAAGTACAGTAAGCAATGCAGATATCACTAGGGATCCACAGAAGTGCTGAAAAGCCACGTTTTAGGTGGAATTCGCGTTTCAGGGGAATAACAAGCAAACAAACAACAAGCATACAAACAAAGCTAGATTCAGCAGGTCTGGATCTAGTCTATGCTACAGCAAACAAGGTGTACCAATTTCAGTAAGAAGCAGTTCAAATATGCAGGCACTATAAGCCTTTAACCAGAAATTCCCAGCTAAGAAGGGCAGAGTCCAGCCTGTCCTCCCACAAGACTGCAGGCCATGAACCCTCTCAATGTAAAATAACTGGCCTGAAGCCCAAGTGCTTAAACCAGAATTAATACAGTTTTAGAATAACAGACACTGATCCCCTCAATCAGCAGTTCCCAACTCAGAAGGATGTAAGCTACCTGTTCTGCCACTTCAGTGCAGACCATAAACCTTCTTAATGTAAAACAACCGGTCTGAAGCCCAAGTGCTTAAACTAAAAGTCTTAGAATGAGTTACACCAAGCAGTAATAAATACAATTTAGTACTTTTAAGATGACGCAAAAGCAAAATAAAGTAGGAAGAAATACAAATACAGTAAAAGCAGATACTTTTTTTTTTTTAGTGGAAAGAGAGAAAGGAAAGAGAGAAAGGAGTAGCAGAAACTAAGTTGATTGGCCCTCTCAAATGTTCTCCCTATTCTGGGTAGAATGAGGTAATGACACTAGACTGGGAAGAGGGTCCCAGATCACATTTACACTAGGGGCGGGCAACTGCAAAGCCACAAACTATAAAAACACTATACCAACAGGGAGGGAGGGTGGGAAACAGAAATGTTTCTCACAGCTGAAAAGCAACAGTGAGCCTTTAAATGAAAGTTTTAAACAGTTAAAGGAGCCTCTAGAAAAAAAGAGTTTAACTGCAACAAGTTATCAGAAACAAACAACCCAACAGATGTTTAATAAAAGTGGACAATTTTTAGTTAATACCTCACACACAGTGAAACTAGCTAGAAAAATACACAGTACACAAAGTGTTATAAATAACAAAGAAATAAAGAACAAAATAAACAAAAAACAGGATACTTAATGTTATATATTATAGCTCTGAGTTTCCTCAGTGTCAAATGGTGCATGGATTCTAAGCATCAAGACTGAGAATGAAATAGGAATCTTGGGCACCCATCTACAAATGTGCTGCAGTAAATAATTTCAAAAATGTAAAAAGGCAAAGTGAGTATGATCTGAATGAGGAGATACCTGCAAGAGCCAAATAAAGAGCTACACATAAAAAAGTAGTACCTGAGTAGAGAAAGAGAGAAAGAAAGAAAGACCATAAAGAGAAAAGGCTAATATAAATGTGGTGATCATACTGGGACCGGGAGATAGGAGAAGATATTGACCAGAACATCATCACAAGTTCGTAGTCAGTGGTACTGTCAAAGACTGCAGAGGGTCTGAAGAACAGTGTTTTGGTTGCAGAGGTGCAACAGTTTAAAACTGTGTGGTTTGTAGCAGGTAATTTAAAAAACATCCCTGGTAGATAACTAGATATACATCTTCACAGAATATCCCTTATTTTACCTTATATTTTTGGACTCTCCACACTCCTTAGAAAGGGCCCTGACAACTCTACATTGAAAGACTGTTGATTAGGGGACACAAGATTTCTGATCATATTTAGCCACCAGATAGTTTGGTTCCTGAAAATATGAATTACTGTGGAAAAGAAGCCCTCTGACAGAACCCATTCCCAAAGATGTACAGCTTTCCCACAAAGCAGATATAAGTGAGAATCTGCTTAATCAATGATTTTACCAAACCACTAGCATATCCATTTGAATGAAAACACAGATCTGTATAATGAACCAATGCTAATAATGTGAGAAGAACTCATTTTTCTTTCATCATTGATATGCATCATATGCATCTTCATCTCCTGAGCTATTCATTTTCTGTGAGCTCTGTGGTACTCCAAATGTACCACACCCCCTCATCTCAGGCATGATGCATCAGAAGTGAACAATTATGGCTCTGGGATTGACTTCAAGAGGACTAGACAGGTTAGTCCATTGATTCTGAGATACTGACTGAACGAGTTGATGAAACCAAACCCTGTCTCCAGTAAAATACAAATGTCATTTAATGGATCCCTTTATTGAGTCTAGGTAGAAGAATCATAAAATACAGTCTAATGTAAGTCTTAATAACCCTTAAGATAAAGAAAATTAGCATAATGTTTCAGATCATAAATAAGAAAATCAGCAGTAATGAGTCACGGATTCTATTTTGAGGTAAAGTTGCCTGAAAGAACCTGGAATTTAATTTGTCCACAGTAAAAGTCAACAGGTTAATGTAGCGGGGGCAGGAATGTGATTTTTTGTGGATAACATGTTACACAGAGAATGGAATACCTGTAGCATAATGTAATTCTATATGAAAGTTCTGGAGTACAGACATAGAAGCAGATGTTCTTCATATTGATCATTGCTGCAGTAGCCTAAGCACTATGGTGTATACCCTGATAGATAAAACAGTCAGCCAGCTGGCTTCCAAGCTTCAGGGAACCTTCTAAGCATCCAAATGACTAGTCAGCTCAAGCTGAGCTGACTAAAAAGACAAGTTTGTGTACTAAACCCTTCAGAGCTTTCATGCTAACTGAGAGAGGAAGGCTGAGCACTGAGAGGGCTTTGTTATGAAAAAATAAAATGTCCACACCATGGCATAAAAACACTTCAAGAAACAAGGGAGATAGATGGGTCGGGCCTCTACTGCAGCAGTGACCATTCAAACATATACTGTTATGGGTAGTTTACTTACACGATTGTACTATGTTCTTCATGTTGATCACTGCTGCAATAATGTAATCTTAGAATAACTGGGTAATGGAAGGAGAAAGGTTCAGAAGCCACAGAAAAATGGCCCTAGCAAAGTATGACCAAGACCTATAGTGTTTTGTAAAATTATGTACATAGGACCATGTTGCTCTTCTTAGAATACTTCTAGAGTCCACCCCTTTTCAAAATGCCACAGATGAAGCCAAGGCCCTGAAAGAATATGCCATCACCCTGCCTAGAATAGTTTTGTTATGGTGGGAACAAAGGGTAATAGCCAAAGACAACCATGTGGAAATAGATGGCTTTGAGACTGGTTTTCCCTTCTTATCTTCACAAGAAATTAACAACTGTTCAGAAGTTTTGAAAGATTTAGATCTGCCAAGTATTTGAATTGTCTGCAGATATCTTTTGTCCCACATTTTGGAATTCAAGGAAGAACACAAGGAGATGGATAGGTTGACTTAAAGTAAACTCAAATACAACTTTAGGCATGAAAAAAAGATTTGTTCTCAAGGAAACCCTGTCTTTGTGGAAAATGAGATAAGGTTGACCCACTGTATGATGCTCTTCTTCCAGACATCAGAGCAATCAATAAAACTGTTTTCCATGATAAGAACCTCAAGTCAACCAAATAGAGCAAGTGTTAGCATCTATAACACAAAATTAAGATCCAAGGGAGGAGCCATCAGTTTTCTGGGAGGTCTCTTATCCACTACCCCTCATAACCATTTTGACATGGGAATGTCTTGAAAGAGAGAGAGATCCATGAGAAGGCATGCTGAAATGGCCAGCAAATGAACCTTGATATAGGAAAAAGGAGGACAAGTTGAAAAGAAAGGAGGTGAGAAGGAAAGTAACACAGAAATATTGTAAAATCAGAGAAAAACTAGCTTTGAATGGGTACCAGTTATGTTTATTTCACAAAGAAAAAGAGTCCTAAAATATCTCAAAACCTAAAGATCAAGTAGAAGTGCAGTGAGGTATGATTGAATTCATCCCTGAATTCTCAGAAAGTTGATGTTTGAACTGGTAACAGCATAGATTAACCCTTTTTTAATAAAATATGGGAGAAAATAAGGTTAATTGGCTGTAATAGGAAAAACAGGATCCTCCTTCAGGCAAAGACTGAAAACTACTGACATTTAAAGTTTAACCTAATTTAGTAGGGAATAATATACAATGATTGCTGTAAGAAATAATATTAGACAAGGAGCATGTGTACACGTGACCTAAGGCAACCTGGATTCACAAGAAATTGTTCCAAATAAATCACATAGAATTTTTGACTGCAAATAATATGGAATAAGATTTGAAAAGGAAAGTAGATGTGACCTCCTTAGCATGATGTTTGGTTTATTACCACATTAAGTAAACAAACTAGAAAGGTTTACAGTGAGTCTTAACATTGTAATAAGGGGAAAAAGGCACTTAGAGGTAGCTTGTTCGAAGGCACAAATTTTAATGAATACAGATAAATAAAGTGAAGCGCTTTTCGTCCAGTTCAGTGACCGGACATCTTCAGACAGAGATCAAAGCAAGTACATACATCTTAAATACAAACAGTTAATTATACCAATACTAATTAACCAATCCCTAAAAGCCTTCATTAGTTTTTACTTAACAGGTCACATGTTAAAATTCATGTAAAATACTATATAAAACTATCAATTTAACCATACTAAAACCTATAATTTTAGTTGCAACAAATAAATTATAAATTATGCTCTGTATCCGTCCACATATTCTGTTAAAACTGTGTTAAATATATTAAATTAGATTAAATAAGTAATTGTAATAAATGTTACATTAATAACTATGTATATAGGTAAATAATGATGTGCAAATGATTCATTTTTTTATGTTCCTTCATCTATGAAGACTTTTTAATTTTAGAATACATGCTATAGAGGATACCTCATTCAACCCAGATGCTCTACCTGCATCTAAACGCAACTTCCATAGGACCTCTTGTCTTTCTAATAATAATGAAAAAGCCCCCCCCCTATTATACTAGGTGTAACCTGATTAATTACCCTAAAGGTAAATGTATGGCCTGGGTGATTATTATGGTGTCTTGCCAGTGCATTCTCTTCTTTTCCTCTTCTAATGCTGTTTGTGTGTTCATATACCCTATTTTTTAATTTTCTATCGGTTTTCCCGATATAATAGGCTGGTCACATCTGGCACTGTGCAAGGTAGATGACTGATATGGAGTCACAATTGTACCTCCCATTCACTCTGTATGATTTGTTGTTAATTTCAAACATATAACCAGAAGCCATGTGTCTACATACATTACAGGTTTCACATTTAAACATTCCAGGTGTTCTTACAGCCACAACTCTTGGTGCTTCCAACAGAGCTTTTAAGTTTAGAAACTCCACCAGCAAAATAAAAAGATCTGCCCAACAAAAACCAAGAAAGCACGGACACTAAAACTAGCGTTTTCATTCACTTTATTTGCTGTGAACTTCTTCAGAAAACCTAACTCCACCCTCAAAAGCATTTATATAATAAAATGTCATGTCACATGATCAATGATGTCATAAAAGTGAAAAACGTTTTTGTTACAGTTATATAAAAATACATTTTTTAAAAGAATAAAAACTTCACTGTTGAACATCAATGCTTAATTTGCAAAAAACACTTTGTTTATAGTATCATCTGGTGCACAGTCTGCACCAAGATAAATTTGCCACAGAGATTCTTTGCATTCTAATAGTGTTTTACAATCACTTATGAATGACTCCCAGCTAACACTGTCTATGACAGAAAAAGAAAATGTCTTAAAGTCAGCGCATACAATAGCGTACCTAGCTAAAGCATTAGTTTGTTCTTTCTTTCTAATTGCTAAAATATGTTCATAAATTCTTCTTTTTGAGCACCTAGTTGTCATGCCAACATAGTAAGTAGGACATGAAAGACACTGTGCAACATACACAACCATTTCACTATTGCATGTATAATAACTTTTAGACCAAAAATTTATTTTAATATGGTTGAATTTTACTTTACAAACCAGTGGGCAGGATGAATACAGTTTAACTAACAATAATTTTTCTGTGCATTTGTTCTGCCTATAACTAATGAGATGTGGTCTATAAAAAATATTATTGCGGATAATTGGAAAATACTACTGGGTAACCAGGATTTAGTGAAAATCATTGGTATGTGACCTAAGTTTAGTTTTAAAAAAATTAGAAACATTAAAAGTCTACTAGATTAGGAGCCAATATGAAGATGAACACTTCAGCAAGTTCCATTTTAACTAAAGGCACTTTTGCTTGCAATAATTGCAAACAATGTAGATATATTAGTAATTCCTCTTCAGTAAAATCAGTTTAATGAATGTACAAAAGAAGGTATTGTACCTAAGGGACTTTGCTCTTGGCAGTATCCTAATGGCTTTGAAGCTGGGTCAGAGTTTCATAGTGAACTGATTCAGTTATTTAACAAACATGTCTTGGAACTGATTTCATTAATGTCAAAACACTACCAGCTGGCCATAAATGATTTGGAAATTGAAATTGAAAAATTAGATGAAAAAAGTACAAAAACATGGGGACTTTATGAGATATCAGTATGATTATAAACATATATTCAATTCAATTGATCAACAAATGACTTGAAATGTAGCTACTAAGATTAAAAACTTAACCGTGACTTAGTGGACTATAAAAAATGAGCCACTTATCCTAAACCTCCTTTAGTATCTAATAAGAACATCATTGGTCAGCATTCTAACCCTGTAACTAATCAGGATTCCCATTTGAGGGCAAATGTAAGTGAAATGTCATCCGTACAACATACCATTGATCATAACACAGAAGTCATGGAGGACTATATGGGAAATCGAACAAATGATAGAAGGAACAGTAGATACATTAACAGTGAGGATATACATAATCAAGAAAATGAACAACAGGATTTTTTTACATGAACAAGGCCAGAACCACCAGCAATATTACACCAGAACAGCTCACAAGAATACTTCGAACAGTGTGGCGAAGAAGAATAGGTAGCGCAATTACTCACAGAGACTGTTAATGACAGACATGGTGGTTGGAATATTCTGCTTAATGCTAGTGGTGATTTTAAGATTTATAATTATATGAATTATGAAGTGGACCCTTTGTTAACTGAGTTGTTTGCAAAGGGTTTTACTTTTGTTCCTGATTTCCATTTCAATTTATCTAATACATTGTTAGATTTAAAAATGTTCACACGAAAACTAAACCTGACATTAATAATGGGTAACAACCAGGTTGAATGTGATGCTTTTAGAGTTGCTAGTACTTTTAATCCCCTTAGCCACCCTCTACTTGCAGTGTATGAGAATCTATGTGAGTTTGAATTAAGAAAGCTTAGCAAACAGGGAGAATGTTAATGTTAGCACAGCAGAATTGGATGCTTTGAAAGACTTGAGAACACTCCCTATAAGAGTTTTAAAACCTGACAAGGGAGGAGGAGTAGTAATAATTGAAGTGACAGACTACAAAAATAGGATGAGGAAAGTTTTAAATAGCGACATTTATAGTAAAGTGAGTCTGAACAAAATGAATGTGGCCTATAGGAATATTAGGTAATTCTTAAATGACTTGTTTATAGAGGGATTAATTGATGTGCAAACTTTAAATAACTTAACCAGTTTGGCTCCAAGGATCCCTTCCCTGTTTGGCATCCCTAAAATCCACAAAAGTATCCATGATGCATCTATGAGGCCATTAGTTGATGCCAGGTCGTCCATCAACTATGTCTCAGCAAAATTTGTAGATAATATTCTAAAGAAATACGTGATAAAGGAGAAACAAATATGTAGAGACTCCTGGGCCTTTTTAGCAGATATGAACAATATCCACTATAACAAAGATGTTAACTTTTTGACCATCGATGCAACAGATCTATACTTTTCAGTTCCACATGATATAGGAATTGAATGGATAGTGGACAGAATGAGACAGCACAATGCCCCAGACGTGGAAATTAGGGTCATAGAAGAATTGTTGGACATTATATTGTCTAATAATTTTGTTATGTTCGATAATGAGATCTTTTTACAGCAAGTTGGCATAGCAGTGGGCTCACAATGTGGAGCCAGCTATGCCAACTTAGTGATGGCACAGTGGGAAGCCTAGCATGTGTTTGGGAACATGGAACTAACGTCTTCCTTTTGTTACTATACAAGGTTTCTGGACGACATTTTTATTTTATTAAAAGGGGATGAAACAAAAGCAAACGATGTTGGCTCATATTTAAATAGTACTACCAATTTCTTGAAACTTACAAGTTCCTTTAATGAGGAAATTATCCCTTATTTGGATGTTTATGTATTTAAAGGTAATATAAAAGGGAGATACTCTGCAAGAATATCCCATAAGGAAATCTACTCAAAGTCATTGCTGCACTTCACCAGCTCTCATCCCTTACACCAAAAGAAATTGGTAGTGAAAGGTCAGCTGGTACGAGCAGCAAGAATGACCTCAGAGGATAAGACCTTTGTGAGGAATGTATACTATTAAAACAGATGTTTCTGAAAAGAGGTTATCCTGAAATGTTAATTAAGGAACTAATTGAAGAAGTTCAACATAAAAGAATGGTAGGCACATATAAACCAATTTTAGGGAACTCTGAGAAGGAGGAAGTAGGAAATGAACCTTGTGTAAGTAGAACTCATACTAGTAGAGTCACCCATGTAACAATTAGGACTAAAAATACATATTCTATTAGTTTCATAACACCCTTTAATATGGATGCTGACAGTAATAGGGATATTTTAAGACAATATTGGAGGGTACTGTCTACTGATAACGAAGTAGTTAAAAAAGTTGGTGAAAAACCTGGAATAATTTACAAGCGAGGTAGAAACTTAAAAGGTCTGTTGGAAGCACCAAGAGATGTGGCTGTAAGAACACCTGGCATGTTTAAATGCGAAGCCTGTAATGTATGTAGACACATGGCTTCTGGTTATACATTTGAAATTAACAACAAAATGTACAGAGTGAATGGGAGGTACAATTGTGACTCCAGATCAGTCATCTACCTTGCACAGTGTCAGATGTGTCCAGCCTATTATATTAGGAAAACCGATAGAAAATTAAAAAATAGGGTATATGA
Source organism: Protopterus annectens (assembly GCF_019279795.1). Lineage (NCBI taxonomy): Eukaryota > Metazoa > Chordata > Ceratodontiformes > Protopteridae > Protopterus > Protopterus annectens. The sequence continues at coordinate 291,786,484 of NC_056748.1, read as the reverse complement.
ACACACAAACAGCATTAGAGAAGGAAAAGAAGAGAATGCACTGGCAAGACACCATAATAATCACCCAGGCCATACATTTACCTTTAGAGTAATTGATTAAGTTACACCTAGTATAATAGGGGGGCCTTTTTCATTATTATTAGAAAGACAAGAGGTCCTATGGCAGTTGCGTTTAGATGCAGGTATAGCATCTGGGTTGAATGAGGTATCCTCTATAGCATGTATTCTAAAATTAAAAAGTCTTCAGAGATGAAGGAACATAAAAAATGCGTCATTTGCACATCATTATTTACCTATATACATAGTTATTAATGTAACATTTATTACAATTACTTATTTAATCTAATTTAATATATTTAACACAGTTTTAACAGAATATGTGGATGGATACAGAGCATAATTTATAATTTATTATTTGTTGCAACTGAAATTATAGGTTTTAGTATGGTTAAATTGATAGTTTTATATAGTATTTTAAATGAATTTTAACATGTGACCTTTTAAGTAAAAACTAATGAAGGCTTGTAGGGATTGGTTAATTAGTGTTGGTGTAATTAACTGTTTGTATTTAAGATGTATGTACTTGCTTTGATCTTTGTCTGAAGAAGTCCCGTCACTGAACCAGACGAAAAGCGCTTCACTTTATTTGTGCCATTTAAACAGTAATATAAGAATTGTACCCCCATTTTCCACATTTTTGTCAAAAACTTCATATTACTATGCCTATAATTTTTTGTGTTCCTATATACTTCAATATTAATGTAATTTTAAATTAGGATCATAAAATATTCTGTAGGCTAAAATCAGTCAACCGCAAATGTATCTATAACAAAATGTAAATAAATGTAAATATTTATATCCTGCACTGAAGTCTAAATCACTTAAAGACACAATTTTCTTACCCTAAGTGTGTACACAGAATGAGTTGTTTTACTTAATAATCAGTTTTGTCTAAGTTATAAATGTAAGAGTTAAACAATGTTTATCTCATGTGGTAACATTCCTTAGGAGAAAACTTATGTATCTGCTGACTGTTTTGTTGAGATAATCCTGACATGAGGTTTGAAAGACAAGTTTGAAGTTACTATAATACCCAAATATTTGTATTCCATAACATCTTGAAGTTGTTTACTGGATAAATATACAGGCTACCTTTGTATTTTGTTAGTGAAGTAGATAAAGTTGCATTTGTTGAATCTAATTCTAAAGCCTATATTTTTTACCCAGTTGCCTGTAGACTTTAAATAGATGTTAAAATGTCATCATCAGTTTTATTTTACATTATAAATCCAATTTTACAGTCATCAACATACTTGCAAGCAAAAACTTGTTATTCCAAGGCATAGTTGAAAATTCTGTATTAAATAGTAAAGCCCCAAGACTAATCCCTTTGGGACACTAGACAAAGCAGTAAATAATCAGAATGAATAATCCATAAAATAATATAATTATTTATGTTGGTTTTAATTAAACAATTACAGATGACCTTATGTGGAAGACAAGCAAATGCTTTGCCAAGGTCCAGAAAAATTACATCAGGTTTGAGTCAAAAGTCCATAGCCAAATTAACTGATCATAAAAACTACTCAAAGTTGATCTGCCTTTCGTAAAATTACATTGATCAATATTATTAACTGGTAGGCTGCTATTCATGTTATTGATATGATCGATTAAACACCTTTCAAAATACTTGGCAACTAACGACATCAAACTAATTGGCCATTAATTGTTCCATGAGGTCTTTGCTAGCCTTCTTAAAAATAGGAGTTATACAAGAAAGCTTTAAAGAAGTTGGGACAAATCTATAACATAAAAATATATTAAAGATATTGCACAATATAGGAATAATGTTCTGCTTAATTCCAAACCATCATAGATAAAGTCTTCCCTGTCATATTCAGGGGCCTTGTAACAGAAATATCAGTTATTCATGGACAGTCACCAAATACAGAAATATACTCAGGGGACACAATTGTTTAAATGAAGAGTTTTTAGACTCCAATGTTTTTTAAGACTTTTTATTTCACCTTTTTTCTTTTCTTATTTTTTTCTTTTACTTTTTTTTACTGTGGACAGGATTAGTTACTCCCTGACTGATATTATCTGCATGGTAATTTATTTTTGATGGACTTAATAAACCCTGAACATTCTCCTTTCTTAAATTGCATATATCGTCTAACCAGTCAGCTAGGTGATTAACAATAGAAACAAAGGGTTTTCCAAAAATAACATTTATTGCATTTGTAATAAAATCTCTCAAGTACATGCCCTACTAGAAATCCATCAATTTGACATTTTATGCCTAACTGAAACATGGCTTAAGCCTTCCATCAAAGACAGTGAAATCACTCCTCCTGGGTATAACATCATTAGACTCGATCGTATTACTAAAAAAGGTGGGGGGATAGCAATTCTCCACAAATCTTATATCCAAATTAGCAGTATAGAACAGACTCTTAGCCCTGATAACAATGCAGAAATCCTTACCTCTAAACTTCAAATCAATAGTTCTAAAACCATTAATATCATATGTGCTTATCTTCCGCCAGGAAATAACATTAACACTTTAGAATGCATACTCAACACACTCCACACAGACCTCCCTCAAGAAACAATACTCCTAGGCGACTTTAACATTGATTGGTATTCCTGTAACAAAACAAACCCTACCTCCCATATTAACCTTCATGGATTCACACAACTCATAGATAACCCTACTAGAACAAATAAAACCAACAAAAAAGAAACCATCTTAGACTGGATTCTTACTAATACTCCTCAACAAACCTATCAATCTGGCACTCTCCCTGAAGAACTAAGCGACCACTCATTGACCTATATCATTAGGCATAGAACCACCCTAACTTTACCTACCATATATAGAACCCTTCGCTCAAAAAAACATTTCAACTATGAACACTTTCTTGATGAATTAACTCAAGTTAACTGGTCTACCCTAAAACATCTCCCTCTAAACAAAGCAGTCCAACACTTTAATTCCACATTCCTATCTATCCTAGACCACTATGCCCCAAATCGTACTATTAGAACTAATGCTAAAGTAGCACCCTGGCTAACCAAAACCACCCGACAACAAATTATCCTTAGAAACAAATACTGGGCAAAATGGCGCCACCAAGAATCCAACAGATCACCAAAACTCCAAAGACCTTAGAACCAGTACTAAAAAACCCATCCTAATGGACAAAAGAAATTACTTCCAACATTTCCAACAAAACCCCAACAAGGAACCTAAAAGATTCTGGTCCAGCATCAATAATCTTTTATCCCCTGGCCAGTCTATCACACCAACCCCTGAGGGCTCCAACCCAGAAAATCCCACACAAACAGCCAATGACTTTAATTCATTTTTTACTAATACTATCCAAACTCTTGCTAGCCATCTATCTCCTGATACCTCTAAACTACCCCTCCCTACTTTAAAGCTACCTCCTTCCTTTCATTTGCAACCTGCATCTACCTCCTTTATCTTATCACTGCTTCAAAAGCTAAAACCCACCACTCCTTCTGCTGACAAACTTCCTGCAGAATACTTGCAAATATCTGCTAAAACTATTGCCTATCCCATCTCTATACTAATTAATAGATCTATACAGGAAGGAATTTTCCCATCTATTTGGAAGATATCTTATATCATCCCACTACACAAAGGGGGTAAGTCCAACGACCTCTCTAATTTCCGTCCTATAGCACTCTTATCACCTATAGCTAAAATTATGGAAAAATGTATTCACAAACAACTCCTTAACCACCTCCTACACAATAATCTACTTGCTAACTGCCAACATGGATTCAGACCTTCACATAGTACTACTACAGCCTTACTCTCCTTTACCAACTCCATTAATTGTAACCGTAACAACTACATCCTATCATCTTCAGTCTTCATAGACTTATCTAAAGCCTTTGACATGGTTAACCATAAACTTCTTCTGCATATTCTTAAATCACTCTCACTTGATCCTCGTTCCTTAACTTGGTTTACATCTTACCTAGAAAAACGTCAGCAAGCAGTTCTCTGGAAAAATACTTTATCTAGTCTACTCCCCATCTCATTGGGAGTTCCTCAAGGCTCTATCCTAGGCCCGCTTTTATTTTCTATCTTTATAAATGACCTCCATCTAGCTATCCCAAACACTATCTGCATACAATATGCCAACGATTCAACTATTATCTGCTCTGCCAATACACAAACTGAACTACAGTCTATCACACAAAAGGCTTTTACTACTGTCGAGCAATGGTTCACTGATCGCTGCCTACTGCTCAACCCTAAAAAAACCAAACTGCTATTATTCTCACCTTCCCATAGATCTACCCCTCTTAACTTTACTCTTACTTCCATTGACAACACCATTATTTTCCCAGAAATGACTACCAAACTACTAGGAATAACCATTGATATCAACCTCAGCTTTGATACACACATCAACAATACTATCAAATTAGTTAATAAGAAAATAGGTTCCCTTTACAGAATCAAAGCCTTCCTTTCACCAGACGCAAAGACAATCTTAGCCAGATCCCATCTAACCTCTTCTCTACTATATGCATCTGCTATATTCACTAACCTTTCCAAAAACAATATCAATAAACTAGCACAATCTTACCATAATATTGCTCGATTTGCATCAGGAACCCCATTTAGAACTCACCACTGCCTGAACCTAAGAGAACTAGGTTGGCTTGAACTCCCTAACCAACTCCTATTTCAACAATTCCAAATAGCTCATACAATCCTATACCAACCAACTAAAACACCCATACTCACTAACCTCATTTCACCTTACAATAACCTGAAGCATCTACGTTCTTCCAACAAGCTACTGATAAATATTACCAAACCTAAAAATTCAGCTGGAGATTGCCTTTTTTCAAACTCTGTTGGAAAAATGTGGAATAAATTACCCTCTGATATCACATCTTTGTGCTCTCTCTCACTTTTTAAAAAACAAATAAAAAATCATCTCAACAAACACTGGCTATGCTCCTGCACCAACCCAGGTTAACTCACTCCTTCCTCTCCTATCCTATCTATTCTTACAGTAACTTTATATGTATGCTTTCAAAAAAAAAAAAAATTTTTTTGGTTTGCATTTTTTACATTAATGTTCCCTACTTACTGCTTTTTTATGTAAAATTGTATGTAACAATGTCTATGTTCTGTTTCCTATATGTTTTTTTATATCTGTAATCTACACTTGGAGCTTTTCTCCCCGGGCCTCTACTGAAAATGGACATATATCCAGCTAGACTAGCCCGGTCAACAAATGTAAAATAAAATAAATAAAATAAAATAAAATAAGAAGGCAAATTAGTCATTTTTACTATTTATTATATTTTTACTTTTAAATATCCTGTGCAGTTAAAGCATTTTGAAATGGGTCTGTTTTTTGTATAATTTTCACAGTGTTCACATTCAAAAATATATTTATATTTCAGTGAATCTCCTACAATTATGTGTTTGTAAGTCTACTAAAACTGTTAAAGCTTAACACTGAGACAGATGTATATCAGCAATAAAGCAAATTATCAAGTTAAAAATAAGTAAAGTATTAGACTAATAAATCATTAGCAGACCAGAGTTCTGCTGTGGCGACCCCTAACCGGGAAAAGCCGAAAGACACAAACAATTAGACTAATAAAAGTATATCACTTATGACACTACTAAGAGGTCTGTGGTATGTACATGTAAATATAGAGTTTCCTATATTTATATACTAAGTAAGAGACTATAGACCAAGATATAGTAAAGCAGTGTACCTTAATCTAACCTTCTAAAATAAATCTTGATTTTACAGGGGTCAGCCCATTTATGCACTACAAACACAAGTCACCCAGTAATTCAATCTCTAGATCATTAGTGTCTCCTCATACACCTTAGTTATTTAAATATATCAGTCCCTCTGGATAGGCTGGCTTGTCTATCAGTTACACTCTTTCCATGGCTGAGGTGTCAAAATTAGTAAAATTAAATAAAGCAACTATATGTGTTCCCTGTATCTTAAAAATGCAGTAGAAAACACACAAAGAAATACAATACACACATGCAATTGTCTAGATGTTAAAAAAAGCACAAGGAAGAAAGTACACACTCAACAACTCAGTCTACATATATCTGCTCATAAACTGTACTTATTTAAAAACAGCAGTCCCTCAAGATAGGCTGCTTTGCCTATCAATCATCCAAAAAAAAAATAATGGCAAATTTCATGGACTACGATGTCCTTAGCTGATTTTAAATTCCATGTTTCTTTGACCTATTGCTCATTTCTTTAAATCAGCTGTTAAATCAACAAGAAGTACAGTGTTGAAGCTAATTTTGTGTATGTCTGTCTGTTATAACTGTTTTTACCATGTGACAGTACGGTGTCATGTGGACTTAGAATTACATGTCACAAAACAGCTAGATATCCAAAACGCTGTTTAGCTATAATCTAAACATACATACCAGCTGTCAGACTGCTGTTTTAGTCTGTAGGTTCATAAGTATGTACTAGGCTAACAACTATCAGGGCGTTTATAAGCCTATCCATACAACCCAACCCAAGTGTGTCCCTATGTATCACGTGCATGTATTAAATGGGTGCGCGTTAGGAAGTTTCCAGTGGTTATGTGGTTGGTATGCTAGTTTGAGCATTACTGTCTGCCTCTGTCTGTCAGAGACATGGGGCTCTATCAGAGATACAGAATTCCCTGCAATATTATCTTTAGAGAATATTGTTCTCCCATGCAAACAGAAGCTAAACCAAGGCAGCTGATGTTAATTTGTGTGGCCATTTTTAGCAATAATGTTATGTTAACCCACATATCTCTTGGGATAGACTTTTTATATGTTGTTTTTATAATACCTCATTTGGTATGCAGCATGTATTTACCAAGAATTATGCTATTTAAACAAGTCTGTGACTACCAGCAGTGGAGTACAGTCAAAGGAAGAAAGCACAATAAAACCAGATGAAATCAAGCCTTTGACATTTAAGCAGGTTAAGTCAGAACCTGAATACATTTAGTTTTAATCTTACAGTTTGTCATCTGCACTTGTAGCTGACACAATGTTCTGAGGATGTTGTAATCCATCAGTAAAAATCATGTCTGTGTGTTGGAACTAGATTTAGTTGTCAGTACAGAATGTTAATGGGGAAAAATCAATAACTGAAGCTAGTCTGTTTTCATTCAACACTCTTGCTATAGATAATTAAATAATTTTGTGTCCTTAGTAGTATTTTCATTTTTCTGTGAGAAAAAAATGCTGTGTTGCATTGTTTGCTGTTATATTAGGAATCTATTATTATGCAGTAAAAGAAAGAAAACCACTTGTATAGTTGGTAATAATTTCTGACTAGAAAATACATAGTTGGCTTTTTTTCACATCATAATGTGTGCATAATTTTCAGTAAAGTAACAAAAGATAATGTTCTGGGATTCAGAAATGCTGTTGGTGCAGTTGTGGCTAGTTTGTTTGCATAACAAGACCCAAAGCTCATTAACAGTAAGCAATAGGAAAAATCATTGTGAGAAAGGGAATTTAAGTATCCCACTTGTGACTGCAGAGGGCTGTGCATTAAAAGCATATACAGCTGAGGTGTGGCTGCAGAGATTCACAAGGAAAATCAGTTAATACTGGTCATGTAAACACCTTCCATAAACTCTGTGCAATCATACACACAAAGAAAGGGCAAGAAGAAGTCTGATAAAAGGTGTAAATGGCAAGTCTACTGGGGTTTTCATCTATTCACTGGGCAAATTAAAGAGTGGAAATGGGATTATAGGAGAGTAAAGCAAAGAGAAAAGCAGGATAGAGCATAAATTGAAAACCTAAGGAACAATGAGAATGGAGATGAGGAGGGCGAGGTAAAATATTTTTGTAGGTCAGGTGACCATTATATATATATATATATATATATATATATATATATATATATATATATATATATGAAGAGAAGACATACCTCTCAGCTGTAACCTGCAAAGTTAAGGATGGTGCAAAAACAGTCATGGTAAAGGCCACAAATTAGGCCTATAGTTTTAAATATTGGTCCTGTGTCCCTAAGAATATCTCAAAAAAAGTATCTGATTTTATCAGGGATACAGCAGAAGTTGTAGAACAAACTAAGGCTGTCCTTCCAAATGATGTAACAAGGATGGCAAGGTAAGTGGGGGAAGGAAGGAAAGTAAGAAAAATGTAAGAGGGTTTATGGTAAGTAGCAGGAACATACATAAAAGCAAACATGGAAGACAGACAAGACTTTTCAGGGGAGGTGATGCTACAAAGAGGGATGGAGAACACAATACAGAAGAATTCATCAGACAAGTAGAGAATAGACAATGAACAAAGTTAGGCATAGGCACAAAAGAGAGGTTATCATTATGATGTTAGATACCATGTGGTTGTACAGCTGACATCCCTGCCAGCTACAACCCAGGGGGAGATTAAATCCTAGGCGCTTTCACCACTGGGCCCTGGCTTAGATAGAAGAGTCACTGCAGGACAGAGACTCAACTCAATGAGCCACTGGAGGAGGTTATTGACATGGCTGATGTGGGCATCTAACCACCTGTAAATCAACTATTCCACAATTTCTGTCAGCTGCCAGTGAATCATGAAGTTGTCACTCCCACTACCACTGTGACTGCTACCAGCAGGAACAACATCTTCAACTGCCGGGTCAGGACTGCGGGTGGGTCCCCTGCAGATAAGGTTTGATGTGTGGAGTTGACCACAGTAGATTGCCTGCAGATGAAGTGGATGGTTGTGCCAGATGTGGAAGGGTAACAGCCCATCCAGGAATGACAGGTACAGTTCTAGATGTTGTTGCTGGCCTATCTAGTATCCATTGCCATTCTCCAATGTGGCACCTCCCCCTCAACTCTGAGCTGAGCAGCAAAATAAATAAATAGATAATAAAAAGTTCTAGTCCATGTTAGCATTCCTTTACTCAGGAGCCAGGTCTGTTCTCACCAGACTGATCCCATATTTGTGCTCCCTTTCAGTTCAGGAGATGAGGAGTTGATGAGTTGAGAACTAGGAAGAAAAAATATCCTTTCCCCATTCTTGTGCTCCTCTACTTCATAGGTTCATAGGTAGGTACTAGGCTATTGTCCCTGGGGCCTCTACAAGCCTAACCCAAAAGGTACCCTGGCTTTCGCCACCCAAGAAAATGATTTTCCTGTGCCCCTGTCGAGCAGAGCCACAGAGGTGATCCCTGGGGTGAATTTCCTATTTCCCATCCAATCATCAAGATTTTTCTTGAAGAGTGCTAATGAGGAGTTTTGTTTGATATAGATAGGTAGTTTGTTCCTGAGTATGGGAAGTCTCTGGGACAGGAATCTATCCCTCCAGCATGTTCTCTTTATTGTGATGACAAGTTTGGGACCCTAGAGCATGTAGCTCAGAGGGATTGGGATTTCTTTAAGTGGAGTGTGTCCAAAAGCTCTGGGTTTGACATAGCTTTGTATGTTAGGCAGAGATCGCCTCTGAGTAGGTGATATGCGACGGAGTAAAGCTGGAGTTTTTTGAGATGGTCTACGTAGGGCAGCTGTTTAAGGCCGATAATCCTCTTTGTGAGGTATTTCTGTTGCCTTTCCAGTTGTTGTAGATTTCTTGTGAGGTACATACCAAAAGGGGCATTGTACTCTATAATGGGTCTAATGAGTGACCAGTAGAGGGGAACAATTACCTCTTTTTTCCTGGATTAGAAACTTTTTGTAATGAGGTATATCATGTAGAAGGATTTCCTGACCATTCATATTTTCTTTACAATAATTTATGGTAATAACTGTTCCCAACCCCCCACCCCCTTCTTAGCTAATACTTAGTATGTCCTCCATCAACACTCATTTCCATAATTGTCAAATACCTTCCAAAAAGCTTTGAGAATGACAGACAACTAATTTCATCTAAAGACAACCAAAACTCACCACAACTACCCAGTTTATCAGAAGTCAATTCATTTCTAAATGTGATATACCAGAACCATATGTAAACCCTGAACTGCATCACCCAAGGCCACTATTGCGGGGGCTGATATAATAAGAAAGTAACAAAAAGTTATAGTAAAAAAGAGAGTGGGGGAGAAAGAAGAAAAGATACAATGAAAAATGCAATTCATGCATATTTTTTTCTTTTACAATGCCATAGGTTCTATACTTGAAACTACAACAAAACCACCCCACACTACCATTCATGACATGATATACAACTGAATGTGGGAACTGAACCCACATATATCAACAAATACAATCCAGAAGCCAATGCCTTAGCATGTTGAGCTACTTGTACAATTCCACTGAAACCTCTATTTACACACATAGTAGTAGCATCAGGTAATAATACTGCTAACTTTGAACTATGAAAATTAACACAGAACTAGAAGTACTCAAGAAAATGTATACAAGGCCAGGATGAGACTAGGATAGCAGCACTTTTCTTCTGCTCTGCTACTACATATATTTCTGACAGAAATTTTTATTTCTAAATAATACTAAACAATTTAATTAAGTGAATTGATAAACTTTGGTGTCCTAAAGGATTATATCAAAAATTTTCTTAAAATTCAGCTATTTTTCTGTCAAAATCTGCAAGATAAAAGTTCTTCACTGTATTCTACAGCACCTTGAGTTATACAAATGCAGCATCCCAAGGTTCTGTGTTCAAACAAAAGCTTCAGTTATTACTGACTAATATTCAAGAATTGTCCTTGAAAATAGATAGATTGGACACCAAAATAGATGACTTTAAGAAAAACTGTTCAGAACAAATGGAACAAATCAATGAAGCTATGCTGTTACAGAGAAACCCAATTTATGGCATTGAAGACTCGTTGAATGATATGGAAGGAAGACAAAGTGAATGGGAGAATAAAATTGAATTTCTGTTAAACAGAAGAACTCTTTACTAGTCAAAATAGATGACTTTGAGAAAAGGTCCCATAGGAACAACATTCATATTTTTGGTTTACCAGAAGGAGCAGAAGGTAACAATATGGTTAATTTATTTTCTACCTAGCTCCTTAAAACTTTAGATTTGCCTGAAGCTCTCTATTTTGGTATAGAGAAAGGACACAGATCTCTGGTTAATCCTGCATCAAAGTCCAGTACTCCCCTGAGGTCCAACGTGGTTAAATTTACTTCATTTCAGGATAAACAACTGGTATTCAAAATTGCCTGAGCTAAGTCAAAACTTAAAGGAGAAGGAAATATTATTTGTATTGAAAATGACTATTCAGCAACAGAGATGTCTAAAAGAAAACAAATATTTCCCCTTACAAAAGAACTTAAGAAACAGCAGTTAAAAGTACATGTACTGTTGCAGGCAGACTGAAGATTTTCCTTTCTTTCTAATAGGGTTGAATTATTAGAAGATCTTGGCATCTCATTTGTCATATCTACAAGCTAGAAAAATGTTTGAAAAAACAAGATATGGACTGGTCCATTATATTCTTGAAAAGACAAATGGAGACAAATGGAAATAAAACAAAAGAAAAAATTAAGGGGAAAATAACTAGCTTTCCTTTTCCCTTTTCTTTATTCACAAAGGAAATAACAGGATGTCATAGATTTTTTTCTTTTTATGTAAACATGCTTAGTTTTACTGCTTTACATATCTTTACCAGCAAAACATGAAATGACAACATGCTCAACTATAACATAAATAGTAATCAGAAAATAAACAAGCAGTCTATTAATGTAAGGCAGATGAATTCATTTTTTCTGTCCTATGCTTGTCTTATTTACAGATAATTAAGAATCATTTTTAATAAGTCATGACAAAATATTATTAGTTTCCCTTAAATGAAGCTTACAGCATTTATACTAGTATATGATCTGAAGGGTTGCATACAGAATTGCCTACTCATGAATTAATCCATACTTTATATTTGAAGTAGAAAATGGCTGCAGCATAACACATAGCTGAATTTAAAGTTGTTTAATTCATATAAACTGCAGTTACCTATTAAAAGGAAACACACACCTTTCTTTAATGACAGAAATACTTCTGCAAAAACTAATCCATTTAGCACCATCTAGTGGCCAACAAAGATTTTGCAAGGAATAACAAAATAACAAACCATTCCCTTTACTTAAAACATAACTTACATAAAGTGTATTCTAAAAATGCCTACTTTAATATATGTTTTATCTGCAAATACATATCTATGTTAAAAATACGTAAATAACATATTATCATTTGATTAAAAAAACACTTGTTAAAACCATGTTATTAAAATTGCATTCAAATGAACATTATAATAAAAATTACTTAATAAAAAAGATGTTTAGTAAAAAGTATGTAGAGAAATTAAAAAGCATTTAGGACACCAACAAATTGTAATATGTGTCTAATGGGAACTTCAAGACATTTCTTCAAATGTTCCCTTATAAGGTTTCATCTCATTTTTTTATTTTTTTATTGTTTTAATTCATTCAGTCATTTTATCAAAATTGAACACAGTTTTAAAAGTGAATGGTTGTTTATAATATGATTATGTGATTCAGTAATGTATTTGTACATATTTCCATTTTTTATCATGTTAAACATAACAATGTTAACATCAGGTTAAAAGCATAATCGTACTTTTTTAATTATAAGTTGATTGCTTAGCAAAGGTGATTTGTTAATTGAAATAATATGCTTTATAAAAGGTGTTAGGTTTAGAAACAGCCCATATCTGATGAAGTAGGAGAAACAAAAATGTACTGTGTATTTGGAAGCATTTATGTGAACTGTTTGTGGCTTGTGGATTAAACTTGTGTTTCCTGTGGCAGCTTCAGTCTATGCTTTATTGTTTTACCTTCTGGGTCATCATACTGTCTCATTTCAAGGTTACTTATTGTTTTGGTGAACGGGTTAACCTTATTCATTTATTTTACAGTTAATTATATCATATTTGATTGTAGAAGAGTAGACTATTTTTGTCAGAGTATTGGGTGGATGTGTTTACTTGGATGGTTAGATTATTCAAGCAAGGAGTGTTAGACTCCATGAAAGGTAAGAGGGATTCTAAAAGTAACTGTTTAATGGTAATTATATTTTTAGATTTTTTCAGCTGTCCACAATAGCAACTATTTTATGTCTAATCAAACCTTCAAATGTTAATGTTGACATGATAATTACTAAGCAATTCTTTACTAAAAGAGTGTCATTCTCTGTGAGAGGTACATGTATACTTTTGATCAGTAGGACAAATGGCATTTATTAACTGTATTTCTAAAAATGTCAGTGGATTAAATAATGGATTCTAGAAGGGTAGCTTAAACAGATATTAAAAGTTGTTTGATTCTCAAGTTATTGTTTTACAGGAAACACGTTTATTAACAGGAGACTTAGGCTAAATACTAAAAACTACACTATATTTATTAACCTGTTTTGAATCATATGTAAAATGAGAGGCTATGTCTGCCTTTATGGTGCTCATATCCCTTGAAACAAATTGTGAAAGCTCTCATATGGCTATCATATGCAATCATTTTGACATCAGTTTCCTGAATGTATGTATTAGTTGAATAATCAGACTGTAATATAACTACATAATGCTCACCTTTACTAGATCATAACAGTGACTACATGTAAATAATTTGTACAAATTCTTTTAAATAGTTCCTGTCTTCTCTTTAGATTGTAATAGTTTTAGTTCATGTCAACAAATGTGTGCTTATATACTGTCTTATCTGTCTCACAATGTAGTTCTCATTTGTACTGTACTGTTTGTATTTTATGTGTGGAGCTTTTCTCCCTGGGCCTCTGCTGAAATGGGCTATCAACCCAGTCAGACTATCCTGGTAAACAAAATAAAATAAAATAAATAAATATTATCCAGTTCACAATATAATAAAAAAGGGGGATGGCTGTATTATGGAGAAATTTAGTGCCTTTGCCTATGGTTATAGAAGCATATTAAGATGATAAAGGTGTGCTTTGTACTGTAATTATAAAATATAATAAGAGAATATTAATTCTTATTAACTTGTATTGGATTCCTGGGATAGGAATTAAAACAGCTGACCAACATCTAGAACAAATAACTCAAAACTCAAAAGAATATCATTCTAGCTGAAGACTTTAATTGTATATTGTCACCAAGTGATACTAACACAATAGGTAAAAGGAGAATACAGGCACCTGCAAAGGCATTGTTAAAATTTACTGAATTGTTTCATATTCGAGATATAAATTAATTTTCAGAACCAAATTCATTATTTTTTACCCATTATTCCCATAGACATGGAATGCAATCCAGAATTGACATAGTTTATGTCTCTAATGACCTGACTGATACACTAGGCAAAGTCAGAACAGTAACCTGTCTGCTTTCAGATCACAATGCAATTAGCTTTGAGCTGTTTTTGACATCTAACAGTAATGTTAAAATCAGAAGATTACCAGCATATATAATTGTTTAAAATAATTTAAGGACTTTTTCATTAAATAAATAATTTTCTTTATAGAAATTAATAATATAGATACCTCAGAAATGTATTTATGGAACACATGTATTTTGACTGTGCTGTCTTAACACCTTATTGGAATATCGCTAATCTCTTTTTACAGGCTTTTTGGAGATAAATTTGTTTTATCTAAATCACTCATCCCTTTTAACACTCTTATTCCTATATGTGTTAAAAAATGAAATTTTGCATTTTGTGGTCTATAATATTTATAGCGGGAAAGGGTATAACTCAGAATTGGAAGAACAAATCTACATCCTCCTTCAAAGAATTTATAAATATTGCAACTGCATCTGTCACCTGGAAATAATTACAGTTAAGTCAAGAACAACCAGGATTACTTCTTGCTACAATGCATGGACAAAGAGATCCGCTTGACAAGCAAAAAATAACTGCATTTTAGATTTATGGGAATGTATAATAGCTTGAGTAACTTACTAGTTAATGGACACTCCTGTAAATAGTTGTTTTTTTTCATAAATCTCTGACTGTAAATATTGTGATTATTTTACAAATTGAACATCCAATAAAAACTTAAAAACAAAAGAAAACGTATACAACCAGGTTCACATGTAAATACTAGGCTATCAGTCTGTAGACTATTACAAGGCTATCCACTAACCAGAGGCCAGAATCAAACTCTGTATCTTGTGTTTATGAGGTACAGACCAAAACCGTTATGGTAAACTCTCCCCCTCCTAAAATATAGGTTCATACGAAAGCAATAGGCTAGTTACTATTGTGGGGAATTTTAAGCCTGGCCAGTTTCCTAGGTGAGAATCAAACCCTGTTTCATTTGTCTGTAAGGTAAATACCTTATCCTTTATGACAACCACAAACCTTTTCATACTGATGACAGCTAATTTATTTAGTATATTTAGAAATATTTTGTTCAGTTGTGAGAGTGCTTCCTGTAGAAGCATTTTTAGAATAAACCAAAATAATGATGTGTGCCCTGTGCCCTGCCATTTGTACATCGTTACTTGGATTGCCTGTGTCTGATGCACAGTGTGGCCAGCCTGTATATGGGTTGGCAGAGCCAGATATTTGGTTTGAATGCATAACTTTTATTGTAGTATATCTGGAGTACTATGTACAGGAACTAGTACAAGCCACTCTCTCCTTGCCAGAACCACAGCATACTGTACCTGCTTCCAATTAGCATGTTCATCCCTTCTGGCTGTCTCCTCATCTGACTCAGCCTGCACTGCCTGGTGTGTTGGGTACTGCTGGCCCTGAAGGTTCTCACCCTGCAGTAATTACCTCCTAAGTATATCATACATACCTCTCAACCTCTTATAACAAAAAGTCTGGACAAAGCTATAAATAATGGGGGGACAAAGGCCCAAAAATAGGGACACTTTTTCAATATTGCTCTTACAAATGTAGAATATTGATAGAATAAAAGGTTTTGCATTAGCATGAGTTTTCTGTAGGGTATAAAGTTTGAAATTCAGAGTATGTTCTGACTTCAACCCTCAATAATTTTACAACAAATTGCCAGAAAACCACATTTTTATCAGGAACAGAACAAAAATATGAGGCAAAAATATGGACATTAAAACTCAAAAATTTACTCAAAATGCACAAAGGAAGACCAAATTCAAGTTAGTGTAGTGTATTTTAATATCCACTTTCATTAAACACTTCTACAGAACATTTTCTTTTAATGCTGTGTTTATTTGTCCCTTTACATGTTTGCAAAGAAAATATGATTCAGAGGTTGATTAAGTCAGGCCTTATGTCCAGGAAATTAGATCTAACTCGCATAAATCACTCTGGATCTCTGTCTTCAAATTCTGGGTATGATAGTCATGATGCTTACTGAATGGCATGTCAGTTCATGCACGTCCTCACTTTCTCTATACCTTTAAGACAAGTCTAGATTTCAGGTCTGAAGAGACAGGATTTGGACTGTGTGTGACATAATAATATTGCAGCTCTACATTTTTGGTGGTATGGCCATTTATAACTAGTTTATCAAGTGACTTATTTTTTTGGTTACGTGGGAGCATGCTTTTGCCATCATTTGTATGAAACAGTCGAACTTTCAGGTCTGAAGAGACATGATTTGGCCTGTGTGCGAACATTTATGTGAATTCTTGCTTGGTATTGACCCATTATTGTGAGTGTCGCTATTTATAACATCGTCGGATCTAAACTGTGGTAAAGACTTGGATTATAGGTTTGCAGTCTTAAGGCTGAACACCTTTTTGTAGTTGCACCTGTATCCACAATAGTGAAATATGGTACTCATAAATGCTATAACTGCTCTTGCTGTGATGATATTTACAACCTTGAAAATGATACATTTGTGCATCCCACTAATGGTAGGACATTTAGATTTAGAGTGGCAGGTACATGTACCACTACCCATGTGGTCTATTTGGCCACTTGTGAGGCATGTAATGCCTTCTATGTAGGAAAAACTACCCGCAGGTTTAAGGATAGGATGACGGAACATAAATCAGAAATTAGGAGATGCTATGAAAGGAACGCTCTATATAAACATATAGAAGAATTTGGCCAGCAACATTCTTTTAGGTTCAGGATTATTGATCAGGTTACATCTATACCCAGGGGAGGAGACCTTAATAATTATTTAGAAATTAAAGAGTATGAATGGATTTTGAGGCTTATAAGTGATTCAAAACCAGGCTTAAATAGCCAGGTTAGTCTCAAACCAATTTTAGTTAAATTAAGTAGAGCTAAACTTTTTTAGCCTAATGTTTTAGCCTAATGTTTTATTAAAATGTCTTGTTTTATATTATGATAAGCTTATATAAAGTTTTTTAAGTGTGTTTTTGCTATGTGGATGGCATATCATGTGATTTTGGCTGCAGGTCATGTGATGTACTTGGACCTATATATAAGGAACTGGTTTTATGCACTGTTTAGTATTGACAAAGGATTGTATCCGAAAGCTTTACCTGTATAAAGTGTTTATCCAGTGGTTTCCTGCCTGTTTTTTTGGATTTGTAGTTGCTAAATTTCCAAGTATATTTGGTTTGTACAGAATATATATTTTGTGGTATATTTTAATATTTCTTTAGTTTTTCAAGGGTATGCCCATCACATTTTAGTACCTGCCAGCATACCCTCACTCTTCCCTCCACACTCAAACCACACCACCAACAGCATCCAACCACCACTCTCTCAAAAAATGCATTTCAGACAAGGACTTCTTTGTTTTACACTCACATACCTAACCCACATTGCAACCATTCATGCTAGCACAACATTAGAAAACACTATATTCCATATAACACATACTTGCACAAAATCAAACACGCCCTCAGATTTCCCTATCATTGCCACATTATTTAAAGACAACTCAATACTACGCATATATAAATTTCCCATAACCACTTCTTACACTAGAAAAATATAATTTAGATCCAACACAGAAGTATCACAAACTATTAAATATATACTGTTTATCACAAAGAAACTACTCACTTCAAGAGACATACAACCAAACCCAGGACCACTTAACACTCTACTATCAACCAAACAAACCTCTGACCTATTGATATTTAATATCAACACTAGGAGTATTTCTAACAAACTTCCTGACCTACATGCATTTATAGACCACCACTCCCCAGACATACTAACCATTACTGAGACCTGGCTAAAACCAAACACCCATGATGAGGAAATCCTTCCACCAGGCTAAAATATATTAAGACAGGATAGAGTAAGCAAGAAGGGAGGTGGAATTGCTATCCTCTTTAAAAGTACACTCAACATAAAACCATTACAAATCCCATTACCTAAATTTCAAAATGCTGAAATCGTAGGCTCAGTCCTGTACATAAACAACACCAAAAAAATCAATATACTCTGCTGTTACATTCCCCCAGGAAATAACTCCTCTACCATTGAAGAAATCCTACACTGGGCTACAGATAATCTTCCACAGGAAACCATCCTATTAGGTGACCTAAATACTGACTGGTTAGCATGTAACTCTAAAAACCCTACTAACCACATCAATCTCTTTGTTTTTTCCCAACTCATCCAAGAACCCACTAGAATAGATAAAAAAAAAACAAAAAAAATCTATAGTAGACTGGACGGTAGTCAATTGCCCCAAACAAAACTACCAGACAGAATGCCTACCAGACACTCTAAGTGACCATCTCCCCACAGTCCTCCTTCATAAACGCACCAACTTATCTAAGCCCGTAGCCTTTAGACAAATCAGAGATGACTGCAAACTAAATATCCAGGATCTTAACTCCATTCTAAAACAATGTAACTGGGAACCACTTAGAACCCTAAGTTTAGACCAGGCTGTCGATTACTTTAATTGCGCTTTCATTAATGTCCTAAATTCAGTCGCACCCATTAGGAAAGTTAGAGTTAAGACAAACTACGCACCATGGCTAAGTAGGGACACAAGAGCCCTACTGAGGTCAAGAGACAAGGCTTGGAAAACGTGGAAAAGAGAATACACTAGTCTATCCAAACAAAACTACCAACAACTCAGAAATCAGGCAAAGAAACAAACCAAATTGGATAAACAGAAGTATTTCCTTGCTGCCCAAAATAATCACTCAAAAAATCCTCAAAAGTTTTGGAATGCTATCAACTCACTGTTAAAACCAGGTAAAACCACTACTCCAACTCCCACCTCCACCAACAATGCTGAAGACATAGCATCCCAATTTAATCAACACTTTACAGAATCTATCCTGACTTTATCCTCCCAACTATCCAAAACAAACTTTCAGATATTGCAACAAAATACCCTGATAACATCCCCTCCTTTACTCTCTCATCTACTCCTACCTCTACTATTAAAAAACTCCTCCTAAAACTGAAGCCTACCACACTTGCTGCAGACAATCTTCCTGCTAAATTCCTAAAAGTAACTTCTGAGTCCATATCTCACCCTGTATCCATCCTTATCAATCACTCCATACAGGAAGCCTACATCCCTCAACTATGGAAAGTTTCATATATTATTCCACTTCACAAAGGTTGTAATTCCTATGATTTCTCTAATTATTGTCCAATTGCGATTCTATCCCCTTTATCTAAACTACTCAAAAAATGTATCTACTCTTAAATAATGAATTTTCTAAACTCACACAATCTTATCTCCTCCACACTACATGGCTTTTGTCAACACCATAGCACAACAACTGCTCTCTCTTGTCCTAACCTGGTAAACCAACACAGAAACAACAATAACTTTGTATCTGCTATATTTTTAGACCTCTCAAAACATTTGACGTGGTCTCAGACTCTCTACTTCTAGACACCCTTGCCTCTCTAGCCTTTGCGCTTCCGACTATTGCTTGGTTTAAAAATTATTTGTCAGATAGGCAGCAGTCTGCCCAATGGCAAGGTATACTATCCCCTCTACTCCCAACAACCATAGGTGTTTCACAAGGCTCTATATTAGGACCTTTTTTTTTTTTTCGATTTTCACTAGCAATCTTCATACCTCCACCCATCCTGCTACACTCATATACAGTATGCAGATGATTCGACTCTTATCTGCACTGCACCCTCACTTACCAGGTTACAACAACTCACTCAGGATTACTTTAGCTTAGTGG
Organism: Protopterus annectens; assembly: GCF_019279795.1. NCBI lineage: Eukaryota > Metazoa > Chordata > Ceratodontiformes > Protopteridae > Protopterus > Protopterus annectens. The sequence continues at coordinate 291,766,442 of NC_056748.1, read as the reverse complement.
AAAGTTGGATTAGTCAGATCCAACTTATCCTAAATCCAAAAAAGACTAATTTGGTTCTTTTCACCCCCAACAAATCTATTCCTACCTCTCTATCCTTCTCAATCACTTCCAAAAATGGTACTGTCATCACCCCCCCCCCCTCTGATCACACCAAACTCCTGGATGTAGAAATTGACAAAAACCTACAGTTTGATGTCCACATTTCACAAACCATCAAAAAAGTCCATAAAAAAATGGGAACACTATACAGACACAAAAACTTTCTCTCAAAACAAGTGAGAATCTCCCTAGCCCAAACCCATCTATTGTCCACTCTAATGTATGGGGAACAAATTCTTACCCATATCAGAAAACATGATCATGCTAGACTTGTGATATGTTACAACAAAACTGCCAAGTTCTCTATAACTGCACCTTCAGAACCCATCACTGTCAGGATCGAAAGGAACTACTTTGTTTGTTTGTGTCTTTCGGCTTTTCCCGGTTAGGGGGTCGCCACAGCGGAACTCCGGTCTGTTAATGATTGGTAGTTGATTTTTACGTGCCGAGTTACCAGCCCTGACGCACAACCTTCAACGAAGGTATGCCCATTTATGCATGTCTCCACACAGAAGCTCTAGCTGAGAATCGAATCGGACAGCGTCTTACTGTCTTACTGTGAGGCAACAACGCTACCACAGCACCACCGCCGTGGCAGCTCTAAAGGAACTACAATGGCTAGAATTTCCTCAACTACTCAATTACCATCAACTAATCATTGCCTACAATATTGGGAGACATCCCAATAGAATCCCAGCACTAAGTCACCTTCTCACTCGCTAAAAAGGAAATCGTCCCCTTCACTCCACTGACAAATCACTCCTTTGTGCATCTAAGGCTAACAACACTGCAGGTAAAGCACTATTCTCCCATAATGTAGCTAAATCCTGGAATAACCTCCCCCCCTGCTTTATCTTCTGCCTCCTCTATTATGCTGTTCAAAATCTCACTTAAATTACACAATGAATTCCTGGTTATGTCCATGCATTACCTAACCTTCACTGTCTCTACCACCCCAGATAGCTTTATATCCAATTATACCTACTGTAATTTTTCTACAGTATCAGGAATTTTTATTTTCTGCTCAAGTTTCTAATAGTTATATTAGCTCATGATAAACTTACACTAATTAATTTCTAGTAGTATGTCTCTATAGTCAGTTATAATGCTTATCTAGTGTCAATTTCTGGTTCTGTATCGAAAGTTGTATTTTTTATCTAGTGTCAAATTTTGAGGATTTTGTATCAAATGTATTTTTATCTATTGTTAATTTATTTATTTATTTATTTTTTTGCTTCTGTATAGAGAAAGAACATTACCTCAGCGAACAGTGCAGTGACCAAGGAAACAAAAACAGGAACAGAAACCACTGTGCGCAAAATACTCCTCTGTGTCTTGGGAATTCCACTCAATACAACACTTCCACAGTCCCAATGAGGTCGTCGACAGCAAATATCAGAACACAAAATAAAGCCAAGTAAAAGAATAATTGATTATAGCCAAAACTGGTTAAGCACTTTCACTTGTTACAAATACAAGCTTCATCAAAACACCATAACTTAGTAAACGGTTCCTTAAGTAACATTTTTGGCGCCATATCAGTTTGAAATAAACAAGAAAAATTTAAAGAAATACATACACATAATATAAACCAACTTAATAGCTCATACATATAATTATCAAACTCCAATATAAACATGTTAGCTTTAAATAAATATCAATAGCCTACACTGAGTAAATATGTAAATCATTAAAAACCATTTCATTTTAAAAGAAACATATAATTTTAAAGCCAAGGATGGTTTGATTGAAATTGTGTCATTCAAACCTGGTGTAACAGATGCGTCTGTATAAATTTGCCACCATAATTCTTTGTATAGTAGTAGACTATTAAAGTTACCACCTCTATGGTCAACTTGCACGATGTCAACTATACCAAAGTTAAAGTAATGCTTATCTCCATGTTGCTTAATATGTCTATACAACGCATTTATCTCATCCTTTCTTTTGATACTGTACAGATGAGAATAAATGCATTTATTAAAACTCCTTTGGGTCTTGCCTATATAGAACCCAGAACATGTCCTGCAAATGGCAATATATACTACCATTTTGGTTAAACAATTACCCCCACAAAAATTGATACAAGTGTGTTTTTAATTATCTAAAATCACACTGTCCCCTGGAATATAGTATAACATTGTTTACAAGTCCCACATTTGGCTGTACTCCTAAATGTGGGCATCTTGGTAGAAATACCCTTCTCCAAGATCGAGTTCATATTAATACCTACTTTATAAACAAATCTGGGAAAAGAATTTCAAAAAATCTTTTAATAATACTAGGGCTGAGTATAATGTTGGGTTTGGTAAGACTCATATACAACAAAGTCATGACACAGGTGAAAATTCTGATTTTTTATATACGGAACACAGAGGGAGGGAGGGAGAGAAGGTGGACAAGGGGATACAAGAGAGATCAACAATATCACCCATACCCCAGAGTTCAACGATAGTGCCTGTTTATGATGCCCCTTTAGAAGTAATTGATGACACAGCCGAGGTTTTAGACTTAGATGAAGGTATCATACAGAAAGGGGTTACTTTCTCTTACAGGAATTTTAATATATACAATTATACTAATTACAAACTTAATATTAGACATTTTGAATTATTGTCCAAGGGGACAAATTATATTCCTACAAAAAAGTTCAATTTAGTGAACTGTATTTGTGAAATCAAAAGATATGTTAGAAAATTAAACTTAGCTATTTTGTTTAAGGACAAAAGAACTGTTGGCATTACACATCCCATTGAGACCTCTGCTTCTATTATTAAAAAGAAGAGCATGTTTATACCCCCTATGCACCCCACTATATCTATGTTTGATAAGATAGTGACTCGACAGATTTACCAATTAGACAAGCAGGTGGTTGGAAATCATGCTAGGTCAAACTTAACTGTGGAAGAACGTAAGGTGCTTCAGGAATTAAGGAGTGCTAGAAACATTAGAATTATGAAACCTGACAAGGGAGGGGGTGCGGTTATTTTTGATAGTTTATTGTATTCCTGTAAGATGCATGATTTGTTGCATACTTCTGGGAACTGTTCCATGCTATCTATTAACAAAATCAATATAGGTTATAGGAAAATTGATATGTGTATCAAGGAGTATTTAATTGATCACAGGATTGATGATGACATTTATAAGTTTATTAAAGTTGATTATCCTGTTTTAGCGTCAATAATGGGTATCCCTAAGATACACAAAAATATAGAAGAACCCCCTTTTAGACCGATTATTTCTGGAAGTAGGTCCAAGACTTTCCCGATTGGTAAGGTTATTGATATATATTTAAAACATATATATGGTAAAATATCACATATAGCTAAAGACTCTTGGGAATTTTTAAAAATTTTTCCAGTTTATTTATCTAGTTCAGACTTGACATTTGTAACCACTGACGTCATAGATTTATTTTCATGTATACCTAAGGTAGATGGTTTACAGGCCTTTGCTACTAGTATTAGAAAATACGCTGACATACAGTGGGACATGACATGCCTTCTTACTGACATGATGTCATTGGTACTCGACCACAATTATATATTTTTTGAGGAAGAGTATTTTAGACAAACCAAAGGAGTAGCTATGGGAGCAGCTTGTGCTCCCATATATGTCAATTTGGTTATGCTCGAATGGGAAGAGAGGACTATATTTGATAGTCACTTTATGAAACACATCAAATATTATACTAGATACCTAGATTACATTTATTTGATTTGGGATGGAGGAGACCATTTGCTGGACCAATTTCTGGAATTTATAAAAAGTAGTAGTAATTATTTGAAATTTACGTCTTCTAAAAGTATGACGGGACTGGTTTACTTAGACACTTTTGTATTTAGAGATGGCAATCAGTTTAAATCTAGAATTTTTAGGAAAAGCACTTTCTCTAATAATTATTTGGAATATTCCAGCAATCACCCGAGGAGACAATTTATTAACATTTATAAAGGTCAACTCATTAGAGCTGTTAGGATGACATCAGGATATGAGGACATGTTGGATTAAGTTATTTTTATTACTTCACTATTTAAGGATAGAGGATACGATGAAAAAGTCATGGCTAATGTCAGTAAATATGTTGTAAACGAATGGGGGAAAAAAATACATGCCCCTATTGGGAGAAAAGTATAATTCTAGTTTAGCTATAGGTGTAGACAATCTGGCTGTTAAGAAGATCAAGTCTAACAGTTTTGACAGCACCTGTATATTGGAATTCGGAATATACACCGGCAAGGTTAAAAAAATTTTGATCGACAACTGGCATATTATATCAGTCGATCAAGATATAGCCCCCATTTTAGGCAACAGTCTCAGATTTGTTTATAAAGTAGGTATTAATATGAAATCGATCTTGGAGAAGGGTATTTCTACCAAGATTCCCACATTTAGGAGTACAGCCAAATGTGGGACTTGTAAACAATGTTATACTATATTCCAGGGGGACAGTGAGATTTTAGATAATTATGAACACACTTGTATCAATTTTTGTGGGGGTAATTGTTTAACCAAAATGGTAGTATATATTGCCATTTGCAGGACATGTTCTGGGTTCTATATAGGCAAGACCCAAAGGAGTTTTAATAAACGCATTTATTCTCATCTGTACAGTATCAAAAGAAAGGATGAGAAAAATGCGTTGTATAGACCTAATAAGCAACATGGAGATAAGCATTACTTTAACCTTGGTATAGTTGACATCGTGCAAGTTGACCATAGAGGTGGTGACTTTAATAGTCTACTACTATACAAAGAATTATGGTGGCAAATTTATACAGACGCATCTGTTACACCAGGTTTGAATGACACAATTTCAGTCAAACCATTCTTGGCTTTAAAATTATATGTTTCTTTTAAAATGAAATGTTTTTTAATGATTTACATATTTATTCAGTGTAGGCTATTGTTATTTATTTAAAGCTAACATGTTTTTATTGGAGTTTGATAATTGTATGTATGAGCTATTAAGCTGGTTTATATTATGTGTATGTATTTCTTTAAATTTTTCTTGTTTATTTCAAACTGATATGGCGCCAAAAATGTTACTTAAGGAACCGATTACTAAGTTATGGTGTTCTGATGAAGCTTGTATTTGTAACAAGTGAAAGCGCTTAACCAGTTTTGGCGTTTTGGCTATAATAAATTATTCTTTTACTTTGTTTTATTTCGTGTTTTGATATTTGCTGTTGACGACCTCATTGGGACTGTGGAAGTGTTGTATTGAGTGGAATTCCCAAGACACAGAGGAGTATTTTGCGCACAGTGGTTTCTGTTCCTGTTTTTGTTTCCTTGGCTTCTGTATAGATGATTATATTGTTATCACATTATTTAACTATTTGTTTTTCTGTACTGAATGTGCAGCTTTTCTCCCCGGGCCTCCGCTGTAAATGGACATGTGTCCAGTCGGACTATCCCGGTAAACAAATGTAAAATAAAATAAAATAAAATAAATAAATTATATGTTTTCACAAGAACCTGTTAATGATTGCGAAACACATGAGTAACATGCCATTTCATTTTCTCTATGCCTTTAAGACTGGTTGCATTTCTCCACACTGCCATTTAATATATTTTTGTAAGATTCCCTTTTATCAATGCTTCCTAAATTATAACCACTCCCAATGTAAAATTAACATAATCAGGTTTTCCAGATCTAACATCTGGGTTAATACAGGTTGTAGTTCAGACAAGCTATTCTCTCTGATGCTCTACCAGATTAGCTTCCATTTCCTGAAATCCAAACCTAACTACTTTTTAACTGGATGAACTTCTGCTTTGTCTAACCAGTATACTAATGAACATTTGATCACAAAAATAAATACATAAATAAATGAATAAATATTTCGGAACCTGTAAAAAAAAGTATATGAAATGCAATAAGAATTCTGTTATAATTTTAGCTACCTTTCTACAAACCCCATAACATTATGGACAGCAGATCTTTGCTGAATGATTGCCTCTCAACTGTCTGACATGCCTGTAAATGTGCCCAACCGTTTAACAGTCTTACAACTGCCCAATGCTTCAGGAAATCCACTATATATTTTGTTTGAAAAAAAAATTTAGGGCACCCAAATAAACTCAGTTTGCATTGTGACTGCTTCATCTAATTGTCACCTGTGCACCAAGTGTCTTTGCCAAAGGCCCACTACTGGTTTCCTTTACAGTTGTGGTAGTCCACCCATAAAGCTTCCAAAGCTTTAAAGTTCCATTGCAAGCATTCCTGGTACTAATATACAAAGATTTTCTTATTATCTGACTATTGTTTATTCTCTTTACTCACATACATCTTGTGGAATAAGGACTGGAATGGATGTTTCTCTTAAACTAAGGTCCAAAGCTTGCACAACTGAAACTATGACAAACCGACAGTCACCTCATTGCCTTTACTAGTATTATAACATGTCAAAAATGTGCAATAGTGTTCAGGCACTGTAACACTAACATGTCCAGGAAAGTCTGCTCTCTTATAAAATTTAGCTGATCTATTCAGTACATATTATTATTGTAATGTACTCAACTATGCCTATTCTATAGTGCATAATGATGAATGAAGAGTTTGCTTTTTGTAAAGGGTTCTTTAATTATTTTTTTACACTATGAAATTGATTAATTGATTTTAATCGTGTGCAGTATTTAAATGAATTCTTGATGTAACATTCCTTTTGGTTCTGAAGAAGTTTTTTACGAAAGCGTTGAATAAAGTGGAAGTTACGCTAGTCCGTGATTTCATATTTTCCAAGCCATGAGCAGTTTTTTTATCTATTTTTTTTGTTCAGCTGCTTTGTCGACTTTTTGATTTTTGTTGGCATTTGGTGGTGTCGCTATGGCTGTTTCTCCTAATGATCTTTTATTGGATTTGAGTCTTCATGACACTCCTAATGGGTCCGAAGGGACTTTGACTCACCAACTGGTCAAAATTATGGGTGATATACAAAAGACTTTATGTGTCTTAACTTCTGAGCATAAAATTCAGACACATACTGAAGGAGCTAGTGAACATATTTTTAATGGATTTGATGAGGATGTCCAGACAGTAATTGAGGTTATTACTGGTAAATCTCATAGAAATGAGTCAGAAATTACATCTAATATAGGGCAGAGAGCTGAAAAGCAAAGTCTTACGTATGCCAGCATTGCCTCTGTTCTCTCTAGCAGTAAGGATGCATTTAACAGTAAGAAAAAAATCTACTGACTTGATTTATCAACCACATTTCAAAGAAAAATGTGAATGTCTAGACAAACTTTTGAAAAAATACAAAAGTTTGGATATTGAAAATAAACATTTCTTGAAATGTTTTGAATTAAATATAGTTCCAAAAGGCTTGAGGTTTTTTAAATGCCCCAATGGTGTTTCAGTGACTGATCCATTCTTTAAGACTCTGGAACAATTTTTCAACAATAAGGGGGTTACTTTCCTCAAGCTATTGATAGAACGCAATTCTAACATGATGAGAGAAATCAAAGATGAAATTGTGGCTATTGAAGACAGTTTTGTATCAAAGCTCCATATTAAGTTCAGCGAAAGAAATGAACATGTTACACTTTTAAAAGAGATAGAAGAGCATGAAAGGTTGTTGACTGAGAGAAAGAACAAAAAACTGGAGCGTGACATCAATGCATATAGTACTGGCACTGCTTTTTCCATTTTTCTTAAAACTGAAAGAAAACAACTGTTTGGCAGACCTAACAACAAGTGGTCCACCTTTTCTTTGGTCCACCTTAAATCCAATGCACAAGGAACTTTATTTAAGCAAGCGGGGCATATGGGTAATTTTGACAATGTTTGTGGATTCAGCAGTGTCTCAGAAACTGAAGATTCTATGGTTAATGTTGAAGAAACGGCTTTTCCATCTATACCTAAAACTTTTGATAAAGAAAACAGTGACACTGCTATCAAACAGGGTGTTTTTTTTAAGTTCAGAGAAAGAGCAAAGAACTTGTAAGCAGCAGAAAATGACCAGAAAGAAGGCAAGATTAATGTCCGAATCATCCACAGACAACGAGTAGGTGAGGGTAAGTTTGAAAAGGACATTTTAAATTTATCTGACTGTATTTTAAACAAATTTCATGTTCAACTGTTAAAGTTAGGTTTAAATTTCTTTCCCACTAGGCGAGCTGATGTAGTTGAAACCATCATTGATTTAAAGAAATTTACTAGGAAGTTAAATTTAAGATATATTTTGAAAGATGCGAGAAAAAACAACAGCATGTTTTTTAAACCTTCTAACTTTAATCCAGCATTAATTCATACTATTCAGGTGTTTGAAACAACATGTGAGAATGAGATTAGAGCTTTGCTCAATAACAAGAGTCAATATTATTTTAATAACTTGAATGTCAACATGAGAAAAGCTATGAAAGAGTTAGTGACTTCTAGAGACATCAGAATAATGAAAAGTGATAAGGGAGGACTCACTGTCTGGATGAATCAAAAGGATTATATTAATAAAATGGAATCTATGCTCAGTAATGTGAATGAATATAATATTGTTTCGACAAAGGACATAGAGAAAAGTTTCAGATATGTTAACAGCTTTTTGTATGAAAATTTGATGTGCAGTAATATGGATTCTGCAATGTACAATTTTTGTGAAGTAGAACATCCTAGAATAGGAGTGATGTTTGGCATTCCTAAGAGTCACAAAAGCCTAATGGACCCTCCCTTCAGACCTATTATTTCTGCCCCGAATTATGTCACAGTGGGTATGTCAAAAATTATTGATGCAATGCTTAGTCCTATTGTTTGTAAAATGAAGTCATATTTGAGGGACTCTTGGGATTTTTTAGATAGTATTCATTTTGTGAATGAAGCTCATTTATTCAGTCCAACACAGCACATTATGTTTACTCTAGATGTAGTGTCTTTGTACACGTCCATACCCCACAACAAGGGGATAGAAGCAATGAGAGCATTTTTACAGCAGTGTAGTAATATATCTAATGGAGAAGTCAGTTTTTATTGTGATTCTATGGAAGTTATTTTAGAAAATAATTTGTTTATTTTTAATCATAGATTTTACAAGCAAGTTCAAGGAGTTGCGATGGGGTCCCCAACAGCCCCAGTTTTTGCCAACTTAGTTATGGGGTGGTGGGAACACACCATCTCGGACTCCTTGAAAACTGAATTCAAGATAATTTATTACAAAAGATTTATAGGTTATTTCATTTTTATTTTATATGGAGGGGTTCGAGAAATGCAGTTATTTTGTAATAAGTTGAATGAGGTTTCTGACTTCTTGAAGTTTGTTGTGGGATGTTATGGAAATTCCATTAACTTTTTGGATGTAACTTTGACATGGAATGCATTGGGAGAAAACTTTACTAGCAGTATTTTTCGTAAAGAAACTTTCAAGAATAATTATTTACATGCAACTAGTCAACATCCGAAATTCATGCTGAATAATATACCTAAAAGCCAATTCATACGAGCTAGCAGGATGACGAGTGTTGATGAGACATTTATTAATGAGCTTGAATTCATCATACAATTGTTTTTGGAGAGGGGGTACAGTGAAAGTTTATTAAGGGAAGCAGCTGATGACATCTCTAAGCAACGTGCAACCTTGTATCCACCCATTTTGAAAAATAGGCCAACACTCCAAGTTAAGGAAACTGGAAATTATACTGAAATTTTATGTTTCAGTATGAATATGAGTGTTGACAATATAGGTATACGTAAAATTATAAACAATAATTGGAAGATTCTCGAAGGAAATGCTGATTTAATGGCAGCCATTAAGGGGAAACCCAAGTTTGTTTATAGGAATGAACATAGTCTGAAAGGAGCATTTGAAAAGGGGAGAGATAGAAGCATATGTAGCATTAAGAAGGGGCATATCAACAGGGGTATGTACAAGTGTCATGACTGTTCGTCTGTAGGTTTATTTTAGAAGGTCCCTACATTTAGCATCCTCACATACTTAATACCATAGGGGTCCCTGGTAGTTTTTGTTGCAAAACAAAATGAGTTGTTTATATTGCAGTGTGTGACAAATGCTCATCATTTTATATTGGTATGACTACTAGAAAATTAAATGTTAGAATGAAGGAGCATATGTATAATATTAGAAAAAAGGACAAAAACCAAATATTTTATAAACATAGTGTTGAATGCATTGGTTTTAAAAATTTTTTGTTTTCTATCCTGGAACACTGTGAACCTGACATCAGGGGGGTGATTACAGGAATTTTTTGGCTCAAAGAGAGTGGCAAATTAAACTACAGGCGGATCATTTTCCTGGGTTAAATGAAGCCATCAATATTAAATGTTTCTTAAAAGATTGTGAAGCATATGTTTTATAATGTTTGTTATTGTAATGTACTCAACTATGCCTATTCTATAGTGCATAATGATGAATGAAGAGTTTGCTTTTTGTAAAGAGCTCTTTAATTATGTTTTTACACTATGTAATTGATTAATTGATTTTAATTGTGTGCAGTATTTAAATGAATGCTTGATGTAACATTCCTTTTGGTTCTGAAGAAGTTTTTTATGAAAGCGTTGAATAAAGTGAAAGTTACGCTAGTCCGTGGTTTCGTATTTTCCAAGCCTTGAGCAGTTTTTTGATCTATTAAGTGCATAGTCCATGACCTGTTTATCTGACTAAAACAATTTTCTTTTTTATAACTCATCAACCCACACCTCTGTCACTGTCCGAATGGGCTTAAGTGCAAACAAGGTAGCCTCCTTGTGCATTTCTTATACCACATGCGGCCAAATCAGTGCTTCTTTAAGAATCCTCCCTTTCCTACTAATCATGATGCATCCATATACAAGTCCAGGTCCTATTTCTTCTATCAAGTATTCCTTCCAAACTGAAACCCCATTATAATGTTGTATAAATTCCCCCAACATTGTAAGTCCTGTCTTAAATACTTGATGATCCTTGCTATGTAATATTTCTTCTTTTCCACTTGTAACAAATTCCTTAGCATCTGAGGAAAGGGTCTCTAAGCAGCAAACAGCAAAACAAAGTAATGACAACAGTGATGTGATATTTCCTGCCCTGATTTTCTTCCTGTGCTTCTTGTCCCTGACAGTATCCTTTAATGCATCAAGTTTATCTTTAAATGGCCTAAATGGTTGTGAAGGGTTATAGTTTCTAAACCAGCAAATGTTCAGAATTTTTGCCAGAATTTCTAACTTGCCCCATGCCACTAGCATACCTAAGTTCTATCACAGCTTCTGCAAATTTACAGTCTGCTGCCTAGTTTTCCCTGCCCTTCCACAGTGAGCAGGAAATCATTCAAATAATGTACTACACTTCTGCCTGTCACTGGATTCCTGTCAGTGCAAGGAATTGTTAAACTTCTCAAGTGCAGTATAGCCAACCAGAGATCTGTTGCCAAGTGTTGTTCCCCAATCTGGCAGGCCACACCTGTCAGTTGAGAAGCAAAAAAAAAAAAAAAAATGGGATACTACATGATGCCACATTATCAACAGTAAATGACTGATTTAAACAATTGGCTTAGTTTCTGGTGTCATTCCAAGGAGGTACAATTGTTGATGGCCAGGGAGGACATGGTTAACGGGCCGCACTGCTTTGCCAGTTATGGTCTGCACTTGTCCCCCCTGGGCTTTTGGAAATGGGCAAAGTGTGTTTCTACCCCCATGGTGCCTCTTTAGACAATGCCAAATTAATAAACCTCCTGACTTAATTGAACCTGTGAAGGAATGTCTGAAGGTGGTACTGCTCAATGCCAGAAATCTTAACAAGAAACTCCACTCCCTACACGCCTTCCTGTCCCTGGAGAGTGTAGACATGTGTGTAGGACCAGAGACATGGTTCAAAGTCACAGAGAAACACATGGCAGTGCAAGGTTATAATGTCTTTCACTTCTTTAGACCAGCTACTGCGCAGGAGGGAGCTAAAGGTGGAGGAGTCTCAATTTATATTAAAATCAACCCCACATCCAGACTAGTTAAAAGTGTATTACCCACTGGAACTCATATAAGTGTACCTCACCATAAACAGGGTCTCGTGCCATATCCTTACAACCAATAGGTCCCCCTCCATGTCCCAGGAAACAAATACTACCTATCTCAATGTCCTAGAGTCCCTCACTGTTCAACCCAATATGATATTCATGGGGGATTTCAAACCCTCCAATATAGATTGGGAATCCTACACCACTTCTAATGCACAAGCCTAGAGATTCCTAAACTTTTGTTAATACCAGCATCTTGGAACAGTTGGTCCATTCTCCTACCAGGGGTACAAACAACCTTGACCTTCTACTCACAAACATGGGGGAGCACAATTCCTCACCCAATGTAATGTTTTCACTCATCAGATCTGACCATAAGGCAGTATTGCTTGAATTAAAAATGATATCTGAAGACACAGCAAAACCAAAAGGCTTTAGGAACTATTCCAAGGCTAACCCGTCTCTACTAAGTGACACTTTGTCTGAAGTCCAAGCACTCCCAAAGCCAGAAAACATCATAATATATGCTGAGCTTATTTACAAAATCCCTGTACAGCCATATTGATAGCTATATAGAGCAAGCTATGCCCACTCGCATTAAAAATGAGATAAAATTAAAAGACATGCCCCTCTGGTGGAATCACAATATCAGTTGGTTATACAACAAAAGAAAAAAAAATCTTGGCCATGCATAGGAAGAACAAATCTCTCTATACTAAAAGCCCCGACACCAATCTAAACAGGCAGCTAAGAGAGTTAATTAATACGTTTAAGGCTCAATTTGAAGAAAAATAGCTTCTCAGGCAAAGGACAACCACAAAGCTTTCTACAGCTATGTCTGTAACCTCAGGGGGAAATATGCAACAATGTGAAGAACCTATTGTAAATGCATCACCCATACTGAACCAGAAGCCACTGCCTACATTTTGGCTTACAGGTTCAGCTCAAATTTCTTGCCTCACTCCCCCCAATAGTCCAAAGGAAATACTGCATACCACAGTCCCCCAAACATTACTAGGAAACAGATCAAAATGCACTTTCTAAGGCCATAATACTACACCAGTGGTCCCTGATCACATTCCAGGATGCTTAATAAATAGCATGAAATATGACCTCTCTGGTCCACATGAATCAATTTTCTGCTGGTGTCTACAGTCAGCTTTTAAGCACAAAGAATGGAAGATGGCGACAGTCATTCCCCTACACAAAGGATGTCCCACCATTGATCTGGGTATCTACATGCCCATAAGTCAAACCAGCCTTGTATGTAAGGCTACAGAAAGAATCATCATAGACATGATAAATTAGGACATAGGTAACCTACAAATGTTGGACCCATCATAGTTTAGCTTTATTAAAGGAAGGTCATGCCTATTAAATCTGGTGGATTTTTTTGAGAGGGTCACCAGAGCAACGTATGAAGGCAAGACTGTGCAGACAGCTTACCTCGACCAGGCCAAGGATTTTGATACAATAACCAAACACTCAAAGCATGCAAAAAGGTTGAAAAATAAAAACGGGGAACCACCTTTGTACCAAGTATCATAATTTAAGAATATACTGAGTGCTTTTGTCTTAACATTATTTAAAAAGACTTCATCAGAGTAAAAAGATGAAACCAGATGCATCACATATAAATATATTAACAACCAATAAAAGGCTTGAACCATGAATAAATTAACCATTTGTTAATATTAATTAGTAATCCAGTCCATGTATTTAACATGTTTTGTTAAAGATACATGAACCATGATACTTGGTACAAAGATGGTTCCCAGTTTTTATCTTTTGATACAATAGTTCCCAGCTTTTATCTTTTGATACAATACCCCACTCAAGCATTACAGACAAGCAGCTCATTATAGGTTCATAGGTTGGTACTAGGCTATCAGCCCTAGGGCCTATACAAGCCTAGCCATAACAATTACCTGGATATTTCTTCCCACGCTATTTACTTCCCTGGACCCCTGTCTAGCAGGGCGACTGATGTGATCCCCAGGGTGAATTTCCTTTCTCCCATCCAATCGTCAAGGTTCCTTTTGAAGAGGGTCAAAGAGGCACTCTGCTTAACATGTATGGGCAATCTATTCCAGAGTCTGGGGAGTCTCTGGCTCAGGAACCTATCCCTCCAGCATGTTTTGTTCATTGTGATGACAAGGTTTAGATCCCTGGAGCATGTGGCTCTGAGGGATTGGGATTTCTTTAAGTGTAGCATGTCCAACAGCTCTGGGTTTGACATGCCCTTGTATGTTAAGCAGAGATCACCTCTGTGTAGACAATATGTGACAGAGTATAGCTGGAGTTTTTTAAGGCAGTCAGCGTAGGGCATCTGCTTTAGGCCTGCGATTCTTTTAGTGAGGTATTTCTGCGGCCTTTCCACTTGTTGCAGATATCTTGAGAGGTACATACCAAACGAGGTGTTGTATTCTATAATGGGTCTAATGAGGGATGAGTACAGTGGGACAATGACCTCCTTTTTTCTGGATGAAAAGCCCTTAGTGATGAGGTGTGCCACATAGAAGGGTTTCCTGACTGTTGTGGCAATGTGGTTATCGAAGGTGAGACTACTGTCCACCTGTGTCCCTAAGTCTCTTATCACACTTTTGGTGTTTAGTGTACTGCCTCCTATATGGTAATTCACGGGTACATGTTTTTTCCCAAAGGGGATAACTATACATTTCTTGGCATTGAGCTTGAGCCCATGGCTCTGGCACCAAGCATCTGTTTCTGTAAGGCCCTTTTGTAGAGTATCCACATCATTTGGGGATTCAATAATGGCTCCCAGTTTGCAGTCATCTGCGAACTTTGTTAGCCAGAGTCCATTAGAGTTGGCCTGTACTTCAGAGAAGTAGATGCCAAACAAGAGCGGTCCCAAGACTGAACCCTGAGGTACTCCACTTGTCACTTGTCTGGAGCTGGATTTGGAGTTGGCTACTTTTACAGTGTGGGTTCTGTCAGTAAGCCAGTTAACAACCCATTGGGTGATGTAGGGAATAATGCCCAGCTTAGTAAGTTTATCTATGATTCCAGAGTGGGGGATGGTGTCAAAGGCCTTGTCAAGGTCTAGATAGGCTGTGTGGACCACCTTACTCTTGTCCATGGCTCTGGAGACTGATTCAAAGAAGTCAATCAGGTTCAGGAGACAAGATTGGCCCTTCATGAACCCAAACTGGGTGGGGTCCAGTGTTTAAAGGTTGCCAATGTCTTTGTTTATACGTTCCATGATAATACACTCCATGGCCTTGCAGATAAGACTCTTCAGACTGATGGGACGGTAGTTTCCGGGATCCAAGGTGGATCCCCCCCTTGTGGAGTGGGGTAACTGTAGGTGTGCACCACTCAGTGGGCACGAAACCTGAGGTGAGGCTATGATTAAACATGACACTTAGGTGAGGTGCCAGTTCATTTTGTAGTTCATGTAGTACACAGCCCGGGATGTCATCTGGTCCCATGGATGCTGTATTCTTAGCTTTGGAGAGTGCATTTTTTTACCTGTGTGGCCATTATTACTGGAATTTGGCAATCTTCCGGTACTGAGATGGGCCATTTAGGGGGTGAGAGGGGGGTGAAGTTTGCACTGAATAAATCTGCCAGGATATTGGCAATATCCTTGGGATCAGTATATTTAATGCCATTCTGTTTTAGCTCAGAGCAGATCTGAGCATTGCCATTTAGATTCTTGACATAGTTATAGAATACCTTGTGGTTGTCTTTGGAATCTTTGGCAATTTTATTTTCGTAACTAGCTTTGGAGGATTTTATGAGGGATCTCAGTTTCTTACTGAGGCTGGTAAGGGAGTTTTTTGTATCCTTGGATTTTCCTCTTTTCTGCAACAGTTTCTTCCTTTTGTTGTAAAGTTTGTTTATGGCAGGGGACCACCAAATTGGCTTCCTTTTTTTGGATGAGAGCATCTTGGTTCTATTTGGGATGGCACGATTCATGCATGAGTGGATGTGCTCGTACAGTGTCTTAGTGTAGGATTCAGCAGTTGAACTTTCAGTTCCCGTCTGCATGGATGTCATGAAGTTTGTCACTTCTGACTTGAGTAGCATGAAGTTGGCTTTGGAGAAGTTTTTTATGGAGGTGTCCTTACTGAAGGGTGGGGGTGGGATGTGGATGTTAAGGGTGATTAGCTTATGGTCAGACCTGACTAATGAGGGGGTGACCATAGGCATGGTGCATTGATTTCCCACCCATGTTGGTAATGACCAGGTCTAGGATATTGGAGCCCCTGGTGGGACTATGGATTAGTTGATCCAGGGCGTTGGAATTTATGAATTCCAAGAACCGTTGGGCAAAGGTGTTGGTACATGAGTAGTTTTCCCAGTTAATGGCAGGGTAGTTAAAATCACCCAGTATTAGGGTGTTTGGTTCTATCTTAATATTTTCCAGTATGTTTAGAAAGGTGTAGTGAGAATCTTGGGGTATGGTGGGGGATCTGTAGCAAGCTACAATTTGGATTGCAGTCTTACCTAGTGTTAGTTGCAGCTGGAGAATTTCAGATGCATTGTGTTGGGCAACTAGCCTGGTGGTGTGAATATCCTTGGTAAATATTGACACTCCTCCACCTTTAGTGTTTCAGTCCTGGTTTGGTGGCCGAAAAGTGTGGTAAGAGTTGTAGCCTGGTATTGCAGGGGTGCTCTTTGGAGCCTTGAACCAGGTCTCAATTATTGCACCGATATCGATGTTCTCCATTTTTAGGAGTGCCTCGAGAGAGTGCATTTTGAGGTTTAGACTTCTAGCATTGAGTAGCTTTACCTTCAGATTTTGAATGCTTGTACCTGTTACAGTGGTGGTTTTGTCCTTTGAACTTTGCCCAAAAAAGGCACTACAGGGGTGGCAAGAGCCTTAGCCAGTAACCTGAATCCCAGGGACGACAAGTGCAGACCATCTCTGACAAAACATCGTGGTCTGTCGATCATGTCATCCTAGGCAGACAGATACTGGATCCCTTTGAATGACACCAGAAGCTTAGCCAATTGTTGAAGTCAATCATTTTGTCCTTATATTGTGGTATCATTCTGGATGAAGGCAGGATGCTTCTCAGGGCTAGGGTCATACCTGCCTGGGCCACATGATCAGAGAGTTCTTCCATGTCTCTTTTCATGTAGTCCAGGGAGGTACGTCTCAAGTCATTCACTCCAACATGGACAATGACAGAGTCATATTTGTACTTGTTGTGGAGTGACTTGAGTGCATGCATTATGTGGTGGATCCTGGCACCCGACAGGCAGCTTACTGTAATTTTCTCCTTG
The DNA here is from genome assembly GCF_019279795.1 of Protopterus annectens. NCBI lineage: Eukaryota > Metazoa > Chordata > Ceratodontiformes > Protopteridae > Protopterus > Protopterus annectens. The sequence goes on along the minus strand of NC_056748.1, from coordinate 291,749,150 downwards.
CTCAGCCTGGTGAGTGGGACATCAGTGTGCCGGACTATAGAGTCACCTATGACTAAAGTGTTAGGTACGTTGTCTTGCCTTAGGGGCTGTTGCTGGGTGGCACACTGTTGTAAACTATGTGACACTTTGGTTGTGATTGGTGTTTGTTTGGGTTTCAGCTTTAGAGGTCCTTGTTGCTTGGGCAGGTTACAGTTAAGGGCCTTTGTATATGTGGATTTAGTGTTGCTATATGTGGGTGTTGGTGGTGTGGGTTTAGAAGGGCTATGTGTTGCTTGAGGTGTAGTGTGGGTGTTAACCTTCTCCTCTTGAATGTCTAGCACAATCTTGGGTGGAGAGAGCTTTGCTTCCATTTTGGCTATGTAAGTGCATCTCTCACAGGTTGTAGTGTTGGGTGGTAGGAGGAGAGGGTTGTCTGTGTATATGAGGCAATTGCTGCATTGCCCCAGTATGCCCAGATTCACCAGGTGGACAGGAGAAATTACCGGAAGCTGACCCTTGGACATACCTGGTTTGGTGCTTTTTTTTTTTTTTTTTTGTAAAGTATAGGAGCTGTTTTCCCTTACCTTAGCAAGGTACTTTGCAATTATAGGCTGTTTAGTGCCTACTATTAATTTCTCCTTATTAACAAGGAGAGTTGAGTGCTTGTATCAGTTTTCCTAGTGCATTCCAGCAGGTATTAGAGCAAGTGCTAGTCACAGGGATGCTTAAAGGTAAGATGAAAAAAAATGCACACTGCAGTGTGCACTTGATAAGTTAGATGTGAAAGTAGGTAACTTTAAGTGTTACCTGTTTAAAAAGTTAAGATTTATTGGATTTTTATCACCTGCTGGATAGCCAGCAGGCTCACTGATAGGGCCCAGGAGGTCAAAGCACCTTCACCAAGAGGCCAGTCACTAGCAGAGTCCCCCAGGGCTTAGTAGTGGGCCTGCTCCTTTTTGGCATCTATTTATCTGAAATGGAAGCAAATGTTGAAGGTTTATAGCTGACTAAGTTTGCAGATCATGACACACTGGTGGTTATCATCCCCTCCTCTGCAGACACTAGCATTCTTCAAGAAGGCCTATCTCTAATTAACAAATGGTGCCAAAGCTATGGTCTTAAACTCAGTAGTAAGAAATGCATAATTGTACCCTTTGAGAAGTCAACAAGCCTAATTATCATGTTGATAATACATCTCTAAGGGTCAACCCAGTGGTCAGGGATCTGGGTATGCAAGTCAATAGTAGCCCTACCTTCATTCACCACAAGGCCACAGTGGTGAGAAAGTAATATTATGTTGCACAACTTATAAGTAAGGGCATGGCATCTAGGTCCAAAGAGGTCATTATCCCACTGTACTTTGCCCTCATCAGACTCAGAAAGTACAATGTTCCCTTTGGTATGTACCTGACCAGGCATATGCAGCAACTAGAATGACCTCAGAGGTTCCTTAAAAAAGAATACAAGGTGTAACAAACCTGCCTTGCACAGAGTGTCTTAAAGCACTTTCCTTTTACTCATTCTCTTATAGCTTGCTGAAGGGTGACCTATGCCTGGCTTACAAGACAGAAAGCAGTGATAGAGCTTTCAATCTTTCTGAGTAGTTCTTGTGTTTTATACCCTGTATCTTCCTGTTGAGAAACTTCTTGGGTTGATCCAGCTGTTGCAGATGTTTGGGGAGGTACATGCAAAATGGTGCATTGTACTTAATTATTGGTCTGATAAGGGCTGAATACAATGGAACTATAATGTCATTTGATCTGGATGCCATGCCCTTACTTATGAGTTGTGCACACAGAAAGACTTTCTCACCACTGTGGACACATGGTGGTAGAAGTTCAGATTACTCTTAACCTGAGTACCCAGATCACATACCATTGGGTCTAAGGGGTGCTGTTTATAATTAGCATGGGGTATTTGCTTTCACAAAGGGAATATGTATGCATTTTTCTGCATTTAGTTTCAATCCATGGCTCTGGTACCAATCATTTGTCTGCTTAATCCTTTCTGCAGTATATCAGTATAGTCTGTGAATTGAATAATCGCCCCCAATTTGCAGTCATTTGCAAACTTGGTCAGCCAAAGATCGTCTACATTTGCCTTGACTTCTGAGAAATAAATACCAAACAAGAAAGGGCCTAGTACAGATCTCTATTGTATGCCACTGGTGACTGGCCTCTTGTTGCAGGTGAATTTACCTGCTTTGACAATACGTGTCCTGTCAGTGAGCCATTTGAATACTCACCCGGTGACTTAGAGGTTTATACCCAGTTGAGGGAGTTTCTCTATAATACCAGAGTGGGGGGTTGTGTCATATACCTGTGCCAGGTCAAAGTAGGCAGTATACACAGTCTGACATTCTCAAAGAAGTCAACAATGATGATTCTTTTCATGGCCTTAGCGATGAGGCAAGTCCGCGGTGGTGGAGCTGTGGTAGTGTTGTTGCCTCACAGTAAGACGCTGTCCGGTTCGATTCTCAGCTAAAGTGTCTTCTGCATGGAGACATGCGTGAATGGGCGTACCTTCGTTGAAGGTTGTGCATCAGGGCTGGCAACTCGGCATGTAAAAATCAACTGCCAATCATTAGCGGCTCGGAGTTCTGCTGTGGTGACCCCTAACCAGAAAAAGCCGAAAGACACAACAACAACAGATGAGGCAAGTCAGGCTATAATTCCCTGGGTAGGTTTATGGTCCCCCTTGTATAGAAGAATGACTTGTGCTGTTCTCCATTCTGTCGGAACATAGCCAGTCTGGAGGCTGTGGTTAAATATGGATCCAAGTGGGTCTGGTAGGTCATCTTTTAATTTATTTAAAGGCAACCTAGGATGTTGTCAGGGCCCACTGATATTGTGTTTTTAACCTTAGAGAGTACAAAGATGACCTGTTCTCTTGTGATAACAAGCTGAGGAATGGTAGACGTATACTTTGAGGGATGACTGGTGGGGACAGGAGGGAGTAGTATGATCCCAATTTGTCAGCAAGCAGGTTGGCTGCTTCCTTTGGTTGAGTATGGGTAGTGCCATTCACAACCAGCTCTGCTCATAGCTGGCTATTCCCTTTAAGATTTCAGACATAGTTAAAAAATGTTTTGTGATGTTCCTTAGCTAGGGAGGTTATTTTTGCTTCATAATTTGCTTCTGATGACTTGACCAGATTTCTGATTTCCTTGTTTAGACTAGTCAGGGATTTCTTCTTTTGCTGAGCCTATTCCTGCATATTTTTTTTTTATTATTTTTTTTGTTTGTTTGTTTTTGTATAGCTTGTTTACACCAAGGGGCCACCAGGGTGTCTTGTTTATCCAGCAAGACCAGGGTTTAATTCAGTCTGGCACTGACGATTCTGTACAATGTCTATGTGGATATACAGGGCATTGGTGTACACCTCTGTATAGGTGTCTGTTTTTTCTGGGTTTAGGGGAACTTTGACATTTCTTATGCCATGTTGTGCAATGCAGTACTACCAATACACATATTCTATTGAGTAAAAAAAAAAAGGAAAAAACATTTTAACAACATTTGGTAGAGATTACACATAAACATTGTAACTCATGCTGGTTTTATGTATTTACCACTTTTCATGTGCAACTTACCATCAGTCAACTCATCATGTTTTAATTATCTCAGACAGATGTTGTGTGTGTATCTTCTGTTGATCTGCTGCACACATGTAGGCAACCTTTTTATTTATCACCTGGCACGGTCATGTGTTCACTCTGTTGGCTTTGTAGTAAGAGTAATGTCAGCTTTCTCTTAAAGCTGTGTTCTTTCAGTTGCAGACTACATTTAGGGTAATGGTAAATGATCAGTGCTCTTCATTAATTACAGTTAGACATAATGCAAATCATATGATACATAAAATACCTGCCCCATAGATCTTAAAAGAGTTTATCACTGTTCTGTCCTTACATCTGCACCACAAATGTATGCCAAAGTTTTAATACTAGAAACCAACATGAAACTGAAGCATTTCCTCCGGTACAAAACAGTCTGATTTAATACAAAACACTGTCTTATTTTTGGGGCGAAATTACATCAAGCAGCACTACCTCATGAACAGTAAGTAAAAAAATCGTTCCAGTGATTGTGCAACTATGTATGCTTAATGTCTCCTCAAGTGTGCAGCAAACCTAAGCCAGAAAATTGGAAAATACACAACAGTGCAACATGGAAGGAAAAAACTTCAAAATTCCAATACGGCAGACGAGGCAGCTATGTGAGTAAGCTGTTGGGAAAAAGAGACTGAAAAGTGATTGTGTATAACAAAAAGACTTCTGGATCCACATGATTTGGGGCACAAAAGACTGAGATTAGTAAAGCACACATTAAAAATTGAGATGATAATATGAACATCATTTTCAGGGTAATAATTAAGAAGATAAACTGTCAAGGTAAATTCAGTTGTGAAATACTGAAACAGGCTATAGATACAGATAATTTATAAGTATTAGAAAATGTTGTGCATTTATTGAAGGAAATTATATTACAGTATACATATTAATGAAATGTATTAACACATATTAGAGAAATCAATACACATAGTCCCAATTCAGACATTTCTGCATTGTGTTAAGTAGTATGCCCAAGCGGCCACATGTATGATTCAGAAACAGGCATCTGGGAGTGGCATAGCTTACTGGCATTATAATAACATGGCAATAAGCAATATTACAGGTATACTAATGAGGCAAAATGGTGGTGCTGCGGTAGCATTGTCACTTTACAGTTAGACGTTGTCCTGTTCGATTCTCAGCTAGAGCATCTTCTGTGTGGAAACGTGTGAATGGATGTACCTTTGTTGAAGGTTGTGCGTCAGGGCCGGCAGCTTGGCACATAAAAAATATATACTGCTAATCATTAGCGGACTGGAGTTCCGCTGTGGCAACCCCTAACCGGGAAAAGCCAAAAGACACAACAACAACTGAGGCAAAACAAGATGGCAGAGCGATTCATAAATTTATAAATGCCGTTCAACTGGACTGGGGCCCATTGTATATTTGAAATAGGGTGAATGATCATGTTCAAACTAAGGAACTCATGAATGAATGTTAGGTATTGCCATAGCATTAGTAAATGGTTGTGGACTCCATAACATGAACATTGTTGTCCAGTAGATTGTAAATAAGGACATCATCAAAGAAATTGTAGACATGTGTTGGTCTCATCCACAGTCCCGTAGAAATTGTGGAGTAGTTATCCCAGTGGATAGTAAAGTATGTGTGTCTTTACATATATTAGCTGCAGGAATCTTTCAGTGACCTACTGGGGTCACATTAGGGGGTGTCACAGCCATCTGCCTTGAGAATATCCATTAGTTTCTTGATGCCATGATTCAGCTCATGGGGAACATATGTTGTTCCCTCATAACACAGTAAAGAGCCAACATGATGTAGGATTTGTATGATATAGCCCATTTCTCCAAGGTACTGGAGGCTACAGACTGTACCCACATTAAAATAAAGGCTCATTCTCGTAATTGGGAGCAAGGGACACCAGCCATGAAAGGTATCACTCCATCTCCTGCCAAGTGATCTGGAATGCACAGAGTATAATATACAATATCTGTGTGTAGGACACCCAGTCAGTTATCAAGTCTCCCACACAATACACCTGTGGCCTGTGTACCAGATTTTGCAAGGCTTCCATCAGGACCATTTTTTTGTTGATGTCATATATGTTCTGCAACCCTGGCCCATGACACGCAAAATAAATCCACAAAATCAAGCCGAGCATGGGCGCAACCATGCCCAGTCTTAAACTGGGAACATTTTTGAGCATGTGTTTGGGCTGCTGAAGTACCGTTTTTACTGTCTGGATTCATTCAGTGGTGCCCTGCAATATGACTCTGGCATATATGCAAACATAGTGTTAGTGTGTGCAATATTACACTGCATCTTACTTAGGAGGCAGTTACAGCAGGGTGGGCACTTACAAGAAATCCCCAGCACAATAGACTGTGGAAGATGAGGAGTCAGTGGAGGAGTCAGCAGCAGGGGATGTTCATGCCTGATGGAGGCAGGTGTAATATGCTGTGGCACTGGCAAAGAAACAGAAGCTTGCACGTAGGTTCAGAACACAACATGCAAGAATGAACAGATATGTTGCAGTAAAACATCATACAAGAGTGAAACAGATATAGTGTACTAAATGTAATGCATGCAAGAAAACACCATTGTGCATGGATTGGTAATATTGTGCATCAGAGACAGGCCCATGTGACAATGGACAATGGGAAGAGCAAAATTGTCATCATTTTTACAGGTGGGGAAGGGAGCACATGAGTCTACGTCTTTCACAGGGAAATGTGAGAGTCATAAGATTATTAAAAAAACATGCTGATATGTCTGTTGCCTGTCAGTGTTGGAGGTTGGGTCTTATTTTAAATGTCTTCATGAAGGGCCAGTGCCAATGGAAGTTTTGTGTGTGATATACTGCGGGCTGTGATGGTGTGAATGTGTGTCTGTCTGCATTACTTCCCCAACTCACCTTCTCTTTATTCATGATATATGGGCCCCTGTCCTGCAAAACATATTTGCTACACCTTCACCACCTCCAACCTACTCATTCCTTTGACATTCATCTTATGTTCTACCCTCAGCTTGCATCCCCTTTTCATTTCTTTCATATATTTCCATTTATACCTTTTAATATGGGGTTACCACCTGTCCCACTTTGCGAAGGTCAGTCCCCCTTTGGGCAGTTGTGTCCTGCAAAAAAGCAGTGAAAATGGCAAATGTCCTGAGATATTAGGGCAAAATTATTTCCTATATTTTATGTAATAGTTCCATAAAATAGTTATTCTGTATCTGAAACACCTAAATGTTATAAGAAACAGAATGTTGCTTGTCTTTCGGCTTTTCCCGGTAAGGGGTCGCCACAGCGGACCTCCCGTGTGCTAATGATTGGCAGTAGATTTTTTACGAAATGCCGAGGTGCCAGCTCGACGCCCAACCTTCAATGAAGGCACGCCCATTTACGCACGCATGTCTTTCGAATGCTACCCAACCGCGGGGAGGACATGCAGACTCCACACAGAAGGCAGTCCCAAGCCCAGCCGAGAATCGAACGGGAGAATCTCTTGCTGTGAGGTAACAATGCTACTGCCGTACCACCGTGGCATTTATAAGAAACAGAATAAGCAACTAAAATGCTACAAGAATAAGCTTTTATTTAGTCAAAAAAGTGAAGTTCCGTCCCTTGTACTGGCCGTGGGTATGTTTTGGCCTGCAAAATCTGATGTTTGTACCACAGTTGTCCCAGTTTGGGAATTTGAAAAGGTGGCAACCCTATTGTAATATAGTCAAAATATAAACACACCTCACTCATGCCTATGTAAGGCTTCCGTATAGTTTTTTTTTTCTTTTCTGTTCTCTTCTACTGTGCATAGTAGGTTGCATATATCATCACTGATGTCATGTAGCTCTACTACTACTCATTGTATAGCAAAGAGCTAGACAGTCAAATTTCACTCTTCCAAGTATTATGCACAGTCACTGTAATGTATTACATATGTTGATGTTTTCCTGCACCAGCTGAACAAATGAGCTAAGCATCTTTGTGAGCAGTTGGCTCAGACAAAATTGGATATGAAACTGAAGTTTTAAGTATTTCTTTTTACAAGCTATTATACTGCCATCTATGGATTTGGGTAATAACTTTAGATCCCAAAGATAGTGTCCAGAGGAATTGTTGTTGTATCTTTTATTCTTTCATTCTGCTAGTGGGTGTCACAATTACTATGTGTTTCCCAGAAGGTCTTTTGCTGACTGCTGCTGTAGCTCGGTATACAAAGAAGTGTTTTTGTTTTTTTTTTTTTTTTTTTTGATTTTACAAGTGCTAAAGAATGCAGATTCACGTTCCACAGGAGTTGGGTGAATTTATCTCTTTCATTCTTTAAGAGTGTAATAGACAACTACTGTGTTCTTCATTGAAACTTCATTTGACTGTTGGCAAAGCAGTGAGTGTAAAAGAAGAGCATTTGGTGATGTATGCAGTGATGGCTAGGGATTCAAGTTCCATTAAGGTTTCATATTTTCATCTCTTTTATTGTGCAAGTGTGTAACATACAATTACTGTCTGTTTCTCTCTCTCTCTCTGAATGCTGTTGTAGCTCAGCATGTAAAGAAGCACTTCGGATTTTGCAGGTGAGGAAGGTTGTGGATTCTAGTTCCATATAGGCATTATATGCTTTTGTCTTTTATTTTGCAAGTTTATGAAAAGCAACTACTGTGCGTTTCTCAGAAGGCTACTCTCTGCTTCTGTAGCTCTGCATATTAATGAAGTTCCTTTAACAGTACAGGTGATATTGGCTGTGGGTTCAAGTCTCCTAGACGTTTACATACATTTGTCTCTTATTCTTTCATTCTGCAAGTGTTTGATATGCAATTACTGTATATTTCCTTAAAGGCTTTTCTCTGACTGATGCTGTAGTTCAGTATGTACCAGTAAAGCAGGATAGTTGATTCATGACCATTGCGTTATGGTTTAGGTAAAGTTGTCACTCTGATGATGTACCTGCAATTTTCGCTGTATTTGTATTTTCTCTTCTCCACCCACTTTCTTGCCTTCCTTTCTACTGTGTACATTTATTTGTTGTTTTATTTTGTTTTTCTCTTCAGTTGTTTTATATGTATATGCAGCAGAATCCAGACAAGCACCCTTACCACCATCTAGACACATTGCACCACTACTGTCGGTTACTACATCACCATCAAGTCAACATCATCACTGCTGACACACTCACCTCAACCCCTGCAGCACAATTATCTTTCCTTTACATGTCTGAGTATATATATATATATATATATATATATATATATATATATATATATATATGGTTCCCTATCAGAAGCCTGAAACACTATAAGCCTGAAAATCAAAATCCTGAAAACTATAGACTGAAAGACCAAAATCCTGAAACTCAAAATCCTGAAAACACAAAATGGACATACTGACGTCATTGTGGCTTTGCTATTGTTAGCCCTGTGGTGTTGGGTCATGCGTTGGGTTCAGGTAAGTGTGCGGTTGGTTTTATGTTAGGGTTAGGGGTGGTTTAAGTGAGTTAGGGTTAGGGCGCAGGTTAGGCATGTATGCAATAGTGACAAATATTGGGGTTAGGGGCGGTTTAAGTGAGTTAGGGTTAGGGCGCGGGTCAGGTGAGTGTGCGATAGTGACGGACCTTAGGGTTAGGGTTAGGGTCAGGGTCAGGGTCAGTTGGTAGATATTAGTGTCTTTATAGTGACATATTAGCATTATTTGTGTTTTCAGGATTTTGAGTTTCAGGATTTTGGTCTTTCAGTCTATAGTTTTCAGGATTTTGATTTTCAGGCTTAGTGTTTCAGGCTTCTGATAGGGAACCATATATATATATATATATATATATATATATATATATATATATATATATATGGGTCCCTATCAGTTGATCAAGTTTTCAGAAACTCGAAATTCATATAGTTGAGACTATATGATCGAGTTTGTGAAAACTCAAAGGTTTTGAATGGAGAGCATGGTACAGTGCGGATCAGGAAATTTACCCTTTTCCTCACTCTAGTGCAGTTTCGGAGTTGGTATACATAATTTGCAGGGGATTAGGGGCACAGCCTCCCACATGGGGGGTACAAATGTAAAAAGGTAGATTTTTGTGTTTTGTTATGTTTCTTTTCTGATGTTTGAGTTTTCGGAAATTTGATCATATAGTCTCGACCATATGACTTTCGAGTTTCTGAAAACTCAATCATATGACATAGACCCATATATCTATAAATGCATCCTAGTGACATTGCCAAAATCACAGCTGTCCAAATCCCAAATTACTGAGACCAGAAGTCAGACACACCACTTTAACAAAAGATCAGTATGCCAAAACACACACCACTGAAACAGGTAACACAGTGTCCGTAGTTTTACATGGACGGCACAGTACAGTGATAATCGGGAAATATACCCTTTCTATCACTGTAGTGCAATTTTGGAGTTGGTATATATATTTAGCAAGGGGTGTGGGGGGTGCAGGGTGGCTTGCCCCCCTTGCAAAAATGTTTTAGGGTATGTTGTACTGTTGGTGTTTTGTGTACTGTGTTGTTTTGGTGGTGTGTGTTTCGGCATATTGATCTTTCACTGAAGTGGTGTTTCGGACTTCTGGTCTCGGTACTTTTGGATTCAGACATCTGTAATTTCAGCAATGTCACTGTGATCCCTATAAACACACACACACACACACACACACACACACACACACACACACACATATATATATATATATATATAGAGAGAGAGAGAGAGTGAGAGAGAGAGATGGATCACCACAGGTCTCACAGACCATTAAGGCTGCCACATGCGTTATTCTTTCTGCTACTGTGCACATGAGATCATAGAGAGCACCTTTGAGGTACATGCATGATGGACAAGCCCTACTGTTGCTTGTACTTTCCTGTGGCCACAAAAAATTCCTACATACACTTCCCAAAGTCCATGCTGCAGCTATAGGCAGGATATTTGACTTGCTATTCATTGTGCCCACTCACCTAGTTGCATTTATTATTGATGAGTAGCAGGGCCCATTCTCTGCACACACAGTAAACAGTGAAGGGCTAGCTGTGAGCACATCCACATTTTCTGAATCCCAGGGATTAAATTTATAGCTATCAGGAACCAGCATGCCTTCATTAAAATGTCTTAATCAGTAAATATTACTATAGATTTATGGGTTGCTACTAGACAATATACTATTTATGCTTGTTGAAACCTTGCCACTGCAGTCTATCTGGTGGTGTGCCCAACTAGATAATCCTACCTATCCATAAGGGATTTCAATGTTAGCCAATGGCAAAATTTCTGCTTTTCCATGCATTCATATAGTCTACACTTAAAAATAGTGAGGAACATGCTTTGGTTTATTCAAAGCTCGAGTTTTCCCAGAGCTAGGACTTTTTTGTATAGATATCTGTTATGGATACAAATCCTGTTTATTTTGCAATGTAAATTTAGGTCTCATAATCTTATACTTCTGTTACTATTAGTCTTGCAAATATGCAGTGGATCAAGCAGCACTGGGTTAGCTACAGCTTAGTAGGCCACACATAGGTCACCCCATAGGAGTCTGTAGGAGACAGAAATGACAGTGCTTATATACTCTCAGGAATCCATGTGTAGCTCTTACTCTAGGTTTTTGGTGATGAACCACTGAGGATTTTCAAATTGGATTAGATGCTTGGACAGATATAAACAGAAGGGTGCATTGTAATTTTGTAAAGGCCTAATGATAGCTGAGAATAACAAAAAAATTAACTCTCTTGACTTAAAGAAGATGTCCTTAGTAATCAGCTATGTGAGGTAGAAGGCTTTCCTAATAGAAGTAGATTTATGGTGGTCTAATGAAAGATTGTTTTCCTTGAAAGCTCAGACGTTTCCATTGATGATGTCTGTTTTAAGGAGTATGATTTATGTGATAGTTGTACAAGAGTCCTTGTGTCCCAAGTGTATGATGTCTTCATTTTGGTATTCACCTTTAAGCTATGATCTTGAAACCAGTTTGTTTGAGTTAGGCACTCTTAGAGGATATAAGTGTCTTAAAGCAGTTGGTGATGGCTCCTGCTTGCTATCATCCATGAACTTGATCACTGTTAGTCCTGAGGCACTGACAACTACAGTACATGGAAAGTGGGAGGTCCTGGGTTCAATCTTCAAACAAGGCTCGGTGTTTTCCTTTCCTATGCAGCAGATTCATAGATTGCTAGTAGGCTGACTACCAAGGGACTATATTCTAAGCCTAGCCAAGTTTTCCTTGAAGAATTATTATGTCTTGTATCCAAATAAGACAATGAGGGTCAGCATTTATAAGCTACCTCTATCCATACATTTCCTTTTCCCCATCCACTGGGCTAGGTTGCACTTAATCTGGGTAATAAAGAAACTCCCTGTTACATAGGAGGAGCAATCTCTGAGGCACATATTTGTATCTCCAGCATGTTCTGTTTGTCATAGCAAAATTCAGATCCCTTGTATTTCTGCTACTGTATGACTTATGAATGTGCAGGAGATTCATAAGTGTGGGGTTTGTGAATGCTGTGTAAGCCAGGCATAGATCACCCCAACGCAATCTATAGGAGACTGAGCAGAAGGAAAGGCCTTTAAGGCACTTTAAATAAGACAGGTTTGTTACGTCTTGTATTCTTTTTACAAAGAACCTCTGAGATCATTCCAGTTGCTGCATATGCCTGGTCAGGTACATACCAAAAGGAGCATTGTACTCTTTCATTGTTCTGATAAGGGTGGAGTACAGTGGGATAATGATCTCTTTGGACCTAGATGCCATACCCTTACTTATAAGTTGCACAACATAAAAGGATTTTGTCACCACTGAAGCCGCATAATAATATAAGGAAAGGTGAATGTCTTTGTGCGTACCCAGATCTCTGACCACTGTGTTCACTCTTAGGGGTGTATTATCAACATGGTAATTAGCCGGAATGGATGGCTTCCCAAAGGGTGCAATTATGCATTTTTTAGCACTGAGTTTAAGACCATGGCTTTGGTACCATTTGTTAGTCGGAGATAGTCCCTCTTGAAGACTGCTAGTGTCTGCAGGGGAGTTGATGATAACCTCCAGCTTGCAATCATCTGCAAACTTATTCAGCCATAAATCTTCAACATTTGCATCCATTTCAGAGAAATAGCTGGCAAAAAGGAGCAGGCCCTGTAACAAGCCCAGGAGGACCCCATTAATGACTGGCCTTTTGGTGGAGGTGGCCTCACCTATTTTGACCTCCTGGGTCCTCTTGGAGTTCCAATTGGCTATTCAGTGAGTGACAAAAGGATTTATACAGAAATTAGTGAGCTTGTCTATAATGCCTGAGTGGGATTTTGTATCAAAAGCCTTGGCCAGCTTGAGGTAAACTGAGTGCACAGTCTTGCTTTTATCCAGTGTGTTGGTGATACTCTCAAAACAATTCACTACTTTTAATAGGCATGACCTTCCTTTAACAAAGCGGAAGTGTGATGGGTCCAATGTTTGCAGGTTATCTATGTCCTCAGGTTTCATGTTCATGATGATTCTTTCCATGGCCTTACATATGAAGCTGGTCAGACCTATGGGCCTGTAGTTATGTGGTTCCGTGGTTGGACCTCCTTTGTGCAGTGGATGCCACTGGAATCAATCCCCTGACAATCCAGCTCAACATTTTCTAGGCTGGAGAATTATCCGATCACACTACAACGCAAATCAAACTAAGTTAATCATTTGCACTGTATTTGTTCAGCCTGAGGTCTGTAATTTCATATTTGACATCAGACATGCATATTAAATAGAAGTCATCCCAGAGCACATTTCTAGAGCATACTGCTGGTGACTGGCTTATTGGAGGATAGTATACCATCTGCTGGAATGGAGTGCTATCTATCAGTGTGGCAATTGGCAATACAGTGCAAACCATAGGGATTTATATTGAGTTGAATCAATTTATTTACATTTGCTGACAGAAGATGATGGGAAAGATGCTATTCCAGGTAATGTGGACACTGACAGTTTGCTATACCAACACAATGTTCACAAAGGTTTTGTGGCATGTTAGTGTTGCCATGCAGTATGTCTTAAAGTACGTTAGATGTTCATTAATTGAAGGTAAAAATTGCACACCAGTTTGAAATCTTTTAACATCAGGTACTTCAGGACTGATAATTCAGTCACTAAAAGCAGAAGCATTAAATGATACCTATAGATTTAATTCATTTCCACATGTACTGTTAACTATACAGGGATTTACTGAAACGTTAGTTATGACACATACTGTATGAACACACTTACCATTTGTTCATAGATGTGTGTCTGTTCAAACATCAGTAATAGTTTATGCTGAAACACAGCAGGCTGATGTTGACAGTTGGATGGGCTAGTGGCAATGATGACATTAGTCTCACACTCATGAAACAGCCTGAGGACAGAGGCACATACTCGCAAAATTTACTGGCAGGGCTCCTTCTCCACAAGCTGGTTGATAACTGTAGAACTGGTGTAGCAGTTTGCCAAGTGGTGCACTGCCATTTGCAGAAGCAGAGAAATCTCCTGAAGCCTTAACACCTCTTTCTGGTATACATGTTGAACCTCAAGGAGAGCACATTACAATGCAAGTTATTTAAATATCCATCCTGCAGCCTGTTCACAGGTGAGCTAGGCAAAGGCTTCAGCCACAAATAGCTCCAAATATGTAGGACATTGTTCACACAACAACAAATGTGCCAAGAAATTGTTCAGCACAAGGTACTGCCCCTGAGATTCACAGAGAGATGGGTTAGTGTATTACAAGGAATATATTAGGAAATACACCGGAAAATAGAAATGGTGGAGGTCAGAGACAATGCTATAATGATCCTCATGTATATCAAGGTTGCTTATACAGCACATATAATAGGAACAACTACAAGTCATCAAAACTTTTTCAGATGATATAACAATGTCATTTGGTCTTGATAAATGTGCAAAATCATCCTTTAAAGCAGGAAAGCTGCAGCACCAAGAAAATATCAGCCTGGGACAGGAATGTGATATAAAAGAACTTGAGCAACAGGGAGTGTATAAATATCTGGGAATTGATATAGGATCAACAATAAAACATGAACAAATGCAAATAAAACTTAGTAAAGAATATTTTGGAAGACTTAAATTGATGCTGAAAACAGCATTGTCATCTCGGAACAAAATTCAAGCTATAAACCAATTTTCTCTTCCTGTCCTAACTTATGGTTTTGAGTGATTGACTGGCCCCAAAAGGTGTTGGATAGATTAGACAGGAAAACAAGAAGGATGCTTCATCCTCATCAAATGATTTATAAAAATTACTGCATACCAAGATTATATATTCCCCATTCCAAATGAGGAATGGGCCTCCTTGAAATTGATTACATGTATAGATCTACAATCGTGGGACTGCATACATATCTGCTGACCTCACAAAACCCAACCATAGTGAAAGTTTTAAAACATGAGGAGAATAAGTCTAAGATGACTTCCCTTCTTAGTCTAGCAGAAGCATATTGGTGTCAAGTGGGAATGGAAATCAAACCAGAAGTAGATAAAAATCAGGCAGCAGCTGAATGTGCCAAAAAACAAAAGAAAGAATATAAGGTGAAGGATCAGATGACAAGGTAAGAAATGTGAAAAATGTATAAATATAGTTGCAAATACAGAAAACACCTGGAAGAACTTCATGTTGATCAGGACTAAACACAGGAATGGTTAAGGAAAGGCAAATTCAAACCAAAAGATGAAAGGTTAATATTAGTGGCCCAAGATAGTGGGCTGTGTACACATTGTTTTACAAAGTCCATTGAACATGTGGGAGAAACACACAAATGTAGTTTTGTCAAACAGAATTGGAAACAGTTGCACTCCTTGTTGGTGGTTGTGATATACTAATGGCAGAAGGACTGTATACTGAAAGGCCTAATAATGTGGCAAGGCTGTTGCACTGGGGATTGTGCAAACATTATAATACTGAAATAGCTGAAAAACACTGGAAACATGAGCTACAAAGCATCATAGAAAATGATAAAGTCTACATCACATGGGATCACCCATTACCAAAAGTTCAAAAGACAGATGTGAGAAAATCAGATATAGTGGACCATGAAAAGAAGACAAAAGTAGCATTGATCATTGAAATCACTACACCCAGTGACTACAGTGTCTTGCATACAGAGAGACACAAAATCCTAAAATATCAGGATTTGCAGGCAGAAATGTGGGCAATGCAGAAGAAAGATACCCAGACAGTTCCAACAGTAGTAGCAGCAACAGGTTTTATAAAAAAGAATCTACAATCATATTTAGAGATGTTACCAATACTAAGTCCATAGAACTGCAGAAGGAATTATTACTGGGCACATTGCGGGTGCTGCAAGGAGCCCTTTTGGCTAACATCAAAGACTGAAATAATACTAATTTCATGAACATTAATCGTACTTTGACTTAGGAATGGGATCCAGTCCTGTTATGGTATTAGTAACCCGAAAGAGAGAACACGTATAACATGGTTGCTCATAATGTAATATCTGCCTAAATACTTAATCCTTAAAGTTTTATGGTCTACATATTAGTTTCTCTGAAGGTGTTATAAGAAATCTGAGTACACAGGTTGACAGCAGCCTCTTCTTCGACCACCACATTGCCAGTGTGGTCAGAAAGTCCTTCTATGTGGCAGATCTTATTACCAAAGGTTTTGCATCCAGGAAGAAAGAGGTCATCATCTCTCTCTACTCTTCCCTCAGTAGGCCAATCATTGAGTATAATGCCCCATTTGGCATGTATCTCACTAGACACATGCAACAGCTGGAAAAGCCACAAAAGTACCTGAGAAGAGGATCCTAGCATTAAACACATATTGTACATGGACAGACTCAAAAAACTCCAGCTATTCTCTGTCTCATATCATCTACTAAGAGGTGATCTCTACATGACTTACAAAGCCAACCCAGCTCTGTTAGAAATGCTACATCTAAAGAAATCCCAATCCCTACACACCACACGCTCCAGAGACGTCAACCTCATTAACACAATCAACAGAACATGTTGGAGGGACAGATTCATAACCCAGAGACTGCCCATGCTCTGGAATAGACTTCCCATACATGTCAAGCAGAGCACCCTACTGGCCCTCTTCAAGAGAAGTCTTGATGAGTGGATGGGAACTAGAAAGTTCACCCCGGGGATCACTCCAGTGGCTTTACTTGATAAAGGCACTGGGAACTAACTAGCTAGACTTGTAAAGACTCCTGGGCCATTAGCCTAGGACACACCTATGAATCTATGTCAGCCTCTATCAGCACACTTGTGAGGATTTACCAGACATGTTCACATAGTTGTATACACTAAGTGAAGAAAAATGTGGTCTGTGTTTCAGATGCTATGTCTTTTGTATTCACTCATCAAAAGTGTGAATTTGGATTTAGAGGGCATATTTTAGATGAGATTGAGTGCTTTGAGGTATATTCAGCCCGTAGATGTTTACATTTTTATTTTTATATTTATTTTTATTTTTTTTAAAGAAAAGAAACATCTTTATTAAATTATCACATATGACATATGAAATATTACATTTATATAAATGAAAACAAGCCATCTTGATGATTCTAGTTGCAAATATTATACATTACAAACAACATTGACACAATTGTAGTTGCAAACAATCACTTATAATCTATCCAGTCAATGTCAGTCAAGCATTACATATCTCATTAAAATCCTGCCTTCTTTTAAACCTTTTTCCTCCTCTGCATATATTGTTCCCACAATTCCCATTTTTTTCCTATGTAATTTGCTCCTACCCTTTTCTAAAGATTCCAATTCCAGTTTTATCTCTGTTACTATATTTATTACTTCTAGTAAAGTTGGTTTAGACTTTGATTTCCATTTTGTAGTAATTGCTTTTTTGGTAGCCATCATAATTAGACTCACAAATACCTTATTATGTCTAGGAAATTCCAATTCTGTATCATAGCTCAAAAATAATTTCCTTAGTAGCACCAATATGTTCACCCAGTATCTCTGTCACATCAGTCTGTAGGGAATCTTTAAAGTCTGCCAATTCATTTCACTCCCAGAAAATGTGTTCCCAGTTACCTCTTTTTCCCCATCACACCTTCAACATTTGCATTCTATCTAAGGAAAACTTCTTTGGAGTCTACTTGGGGTATAAAAATACCTATGTAAACACTTTCAAACAAAGATTGTAAATTTTCTAGACTTTGTTGTATATTTGGGAGATGTACATATATCTCCCTATTGTTTCTTTGTAAATTGCTTATCCAGTCTCTCTTCTCAATCCTTTCTAACCTCTTTTGATTGATTCTTGTCATTATCATGCAATATTTTATATGCTTTACTAATTATTCCTTTTTTAATGGCAGCTTCTGTTATAGATTCTACAAAAAACTCTACCAGTGCTGGCCTTTCATTTTAGGAACTCCCTATTTCTTTCTCTTTGCCTACACTCCGATATCAATCCTTCAAAGGGATGACAATCTCTGACCTGCAGTCCAAATAAATTCTTGGCATCTTCTCATTGTATTACCTTTCCTTCTCTAGTTATTTGCTCCCAATACCTTGGTTCCTTTACCAGTTTTCTCCCATAAATTCCAACCCCCTCTTGGATATTGTCTGTATCCCTAGTTGCAGTCATCCCTATCAGCAGAATTTCCTTTCTCCATTCCCATGTTGGCTTAGTTCTTAGAATACTTTATGCAACTTTATGAATATAATATTCTCCATGATTATTGTTATTCTTCTTAAACTTCTGCATCTAAAATCCCAGTCTCTCCTTGGTTCTTGTGCTTCCCCCTATTGGAAGAATTATTTTATCCCACTTGACTCTTGCCATCTTTCCCTACCAGATAAAATCATTCAGCTCTTTATTAATTGCTATCCACAACTTTTCTTCTGGTTGATAAAAATATACCTGATGTGTGTATAGCACAAAAGGGACTAAAAACATGTTAACTGCTTGTATCTTACTATTGATATTCATATAACAAAGCTTCCATTTTTCTCAGTTTTTGTATTATATTTTTAGTCTCTTCCTGGGTCTATACCATTTGAGCAAACTCTTAATTGAGTGAATCACTGTTTGTCAAACTGTATTAAGTGAAAGCTCGATTAAGTGAACGCTCGGTTAAGCAAATTTTTTCCTAGGTAAGGGACATGGTTGGCCATCATCGGGTGTTTGCCCTTTTCCCCACTGTAGTGCAGTCTCAGAGTTGGTATATTTAGTTAGAGGGGTGTGGGGACAAAGCCACCCACTTTGAAGAGTTTTCAATTTAGTTTTGTTTGTTTTAATCAGTGGGCAGGCAGCTGTTTTTTTCCCCAGGAAACTTTTCGGTTAACAGAGTGTTTGCTTAATTGCGCTTTCGCTTAATATAGTTTGACAAATAGCGATTCACTCAATTAAATATTCGCTCAAGTGATATAGAGCCCACTTTCCACAGATTCTTAGCTGCCTCACCACAATCATTTTTAATCCTTACTCTTAAATACTTCATTTTATCATGTCCCCATAAATATGGATATTGCTGAACCAATTTGTGTGGCTATATAATTTACTACTATTGCATTTGTTTTAGCTTTATTAATTTTGTATCAAAACAATTTAAAACTGTCTCAATAAGTTCCATAACACTTTAATGTCCCTTTCTGGTTTTGTTAGATATAAAATAATATCCTCTGCAAATAAAGCCAGGTTTTTTTTACTACCATACCAATTAGATCCGTAAACGTCTGAGTCCTTATTTTCTTTGCCAATGGTTCTATATAGAATGCAAATAACAAAGGTGGGAAAGAGGATCCCCTGCCTGGTTCGTCTGCTCATGTAGGGGTTAATAGAGAGGATCCCACCCACTTTAATGTTTGCCTCTGATACCTCATATATCCTCATAATCACCTTTATAATTTTATCAGGTAATGTAGATGCTTCCATTGCCCTGCTCATAAAGTCCCAGATTACTCTGCCAAATGCTTTCTCTGCATCAAGACCCACCAACAGCAATGGTATGTTCTTACATTCTACTTCCCTCTGGATCACCAATGTTCTGTTAATGATGTCAAATGTTTGCCTCCCCTCCACAAAACCACATTGATCCATATCTATGCATTTTACACTTTTGCCATTCTTAAACTATTACAGATGTAAACACTTTGTTGTCATGATTTAGTATTGAAATGGGTCTGTATGAAGCTATATCTGATGGATCTTCACCCTTTTTAGGTATTATAGCTACCACCACTTTCTTTGAGGATGTTGATACTTCTTCTGCTCTTAAAATACTGTTAAAAAACTTCCAGATCTTTATCAGTTTTTTTTCCCAACTAGCTTCAAGACTTCCACAAGAATGCCATCTATTTTTTATTTATTTCTTTTTATTTAACATTTGTTTACCAGGAAATTTCTGACTTGGAACACAACCAATTTTCAGCGGAGACCTGGGGAGAAATGCCCCAGATGCGTGTCTTTGTAACATGGGAGGAAACCAGATCATCCAGAGAAAACCCAGACAGATGCAGGGAGGACATGCATACTCTACACAGAAGGCACCCCAGCAGAGAATCAAACCGGAGAACTTCTTGCTGTGAGGAGACAGCACAACCGCTGCACCACTGCACTGTTTCTTTTCCTGGGGACTTTCCTATAGATTGGTTATAATCACCATTTTTTTCTCATCTCCTTCTATCCTAACTGTTAGTAATTGAGCCTTATCTACCAATAATCTTGGCATGTTTAATTCTTCCATAAACATTTAAATGTTTACTTTTTCTTCATTTCCACATTTCTCTGCTTTATACAGACTTACATAGAATTTCTGAAATATTTCTAATACTTCTACAGGATCTATTGTTATCTTCTTTGTTATAGGCTCTCTAAGCATGGAGAGAGCCCTTTCTACTTTCTGTTGCCTGAGTCATTGCACTAAAAGTTTTTGTGCTCTAGAGTTATCAAAAAAAGTTGCTTAACAGCAGTCTTTCTAAACTCATGCATATTATCAAGGTAATCCATTATTTTCTGTTTAGCATTCTGCATTTGCTCCTCTTCTTGTTCTGTGTAATTCCTCCTATTTTACAATACTTTAACATTTGTCAGTACCTCTAAATAATTCTTGTTACTTCCTAACCATATCTCCCTTTCTTTTATTTCTACCCTATTTTTAAACTCCACTTTAATTTTATCCCACTCACTATCTGTATTTTCAAATTAAATTTTTATCTTCTCTAATAGCTCCTAAATAAAGTTCACTACCCATTCTTAAATTCCTCTCTTTTCAACAGATAGATGAGAAAACTCCAGTGTCTCATTTTTATTTCATTATCCAATGTTTTTATTTTAATTATTGCCGCATGATCTGAAATAGTCATTGGGTGCAGCTCAAGACTTTCAATTAAATGCACATGTTCTTGTGAAATGTAAATTCTGTTTAACCTATCCCCATTTTTGTATCTTGGGGAATAATATGTAAATTCACTATGAAATACTAGTACTGAACTCACAACTTTCATGTCAAATATTTTCATAGATTTCTTTAAAAATCTAACATCCTTTGTTATACTTTCCCTTATGGGCCCTCCAGACACATCTTCACTGTTTCAGATCAAATTCCAGTCGCCATTTGTAAGTAAAATTCCTTGCTGAAAGCTAATTATTTCTCCCAGAATTTTCTTAAGGTCCATTATAACAGTTTTCAGTGGAATACAAATACATGCCAGTGTAATCCTCTTCCCTTGCCAGTAGTCCATTAGAACTACAAATTTACCATTATTATCATTTTTTCCTCTTCTACTATTGTAGCTCTTCTTACAATTAATATAAGTACTTCCCTTTTCCTTGCCCCAGGTACTCCGCTGAATAACCATTTTGATTATCTTTCTTTATCAAATTCACATGTTCAGTTATTTCCAAGTGTGTCTGTTGTAGCACAGCTATTTGCACTCTACATTTTTAATATACATGACTACTCTTTCTTTTTTGTATTTATCTGTGGGACCATTGACATTTAAAGACATTACAGAAAGCATCATTTTCTTTAAAAGTTATTATTCCTATAACAGTTTTTTTGTTAATTGTCTAGTTCCAGCATTTGTGTCACATGCATATACTGTTCGGCAGGTTAATCTTTTATACAGTTGTTTCTTGTCATCATCTTTTGAGTCTATGACACATCTTATTGAAAGCCCTCAAAAAAAAAAAAACACCCCAATACCCCTAAAATCTTTTAACTTAATAATAACACACAAATCTATGCACATCTTCAACTATTGATATTTTACCCTCTTAATAAGAACAAATGTTCCAAACTGACAGCCGCACACACACACACACACACACACACACACACACACACACACACACAGTTGTGAGATAACCTAAAAGAAAGGTTATCCATGTTAAGATGCATGGTACAGCCTGTGCTTCTACTAAGTGCTGTCTGGCTTTATCTTATCTTCATAGCTCTCTCAGCTGGGAAAACACTTGAATGCTTTCAGAAAACATTTTCTCCAAGCCATTTATCTTTATCAGATTGTCAGATTGTTTGTTTACTAGAGAAAAGTCTTATAATATTTAATATTCTTTTTCATTTACTTGTTTTCTCTTAAAACTTAAGCTAAGGGTCCTATATAAGAATATGAAAAAACACATTCATTTTTATTTTGTCATACTTTCTTAACCAGATATTTCTTCTTCTTCCATTTTTTAATACTGCAGTGCTTACATTTCTTAAAACTGAACAAGGAGAAAGAGAGAAGTGAGAAAACAGGATCACCTATTTACATTAGTATCCCCATTACACTTAAAAATAACTGAGAAAATGTTATACCATGCAAAGAAAATAATGTACTATTAAAATAGTACCATTAAGAAAAAAAATTGTTTTACTTAGAGTTCACTTTTTCCTCTTACCTTCTCTTAAGTATTTTTTGAACATTAATGACATGAAGTAGGGCATTAAAAAGTCTAATATTTCTATATTTTCTTGTTCTGTCATGTTTCACAAATATAATTATTGCTTTGTAATCCCATGTTTGTCAGTTTCCAATTAATGGTTTTATTCTCTGAAAATTAATGACATGCAGTAGAGCATATGCTTTAGAGTCCCCTACAAGTTTAACAAAGTCCAAAAAAGTCCAGTATTCCAGATTTTCTTCTTCTGCCATGTTTCACAAATATAATTATTGCTTTGTAATCCCACATTTTTTCAATTTCCAAATTATTGGTTTTATTCCTCTTCCTCTCCATCTCCCAAATCCTGCCTATGCTTCATATCCAATGCGCTCCCAATTCTTACAGATGACTCTTGTGCTTTTTTCATTCTCTCAAGCATTTTCCATTGAAACATTGGAAAGATTTCACTGGCACAGTATCTTTGTTGTCTTTATTACCAGAAGAACAAGAAGCTGACTCTCATTCTGGTTCAGCTTTTGTATTTCTTCCTTAGCATGTACTTCATCAAAAAATGATTTTTTCCCTCCAGGAAAAAATATTTTAAAGATAACTGGGTACATCAGTTTGAATCTCATGCCTGCTTCTCAACATTCCCTGAATAATGGAATAAATGTACTCCTCTTCTGCCTAGTGTACAATGAGTAGTCATTCTCCACAAACACTTTGCTGTTTGCCACTTTTGGTACTTTGTCTTTCTGCCACAGTTTTGTAAGAATCAACTCCTTCTGCTGGTAATCTCCTAGCAAGGTTTGGAGCATCACACAATGTCAATTATCAATTCCTGGAATACCAGTCCAGTTGCTTATTTGTGATTTCATAAAATTAATACAGTCTGTTCTTTACAGCTTCTCTGGTACAGCAGAAAATCTCAGGTTTTGCCTATATGCTTTGTCCTCTAATACTATTGTTTTTTGAAAATCTCTTCTTGTGCAGTCTCACATTCAACCAGCATTTTGTTCATTTCAGTCTCTGAGTTTTGCAGTTTTATCACCTTATCTGAATATCTGTTTAAAGCTCTTTCCATTTTTCCAGCCTTTTATTGTTTGAGCTGATATACTCCATTAGTGTTTCATTTATTTTAGTCAGGTATGTGTGCAGTTGCCTTATACTTTCCTCTATATTACTGGACGTCATGTTTGGATCTTGCACTTTTTTTTTGCTGAAGAGCTGCAGTAACTCTCCCAATCACTGTTTCTTCCTCACCTTTAGTAGCTGTATTTCCTTCAGGTCCTCTGTATTTATTTTTTCTTAGCATCCCGACAGTGCACTTAGGTTCATAGGTTCATAGGTTCAGAGGTTCATACTAGGCTATCTGCCCTGGGGCAATTATAAGCCTAGCCCGATTCTGTATAGCTTATGCCACCCCTTGATTTGAGTATACTGTGCCCTTTTTAAGGTTTAGTTTACTGTGCCTCTGTCCAATAGTGACATGGGAGTAATCCCTGGGACAAACCTACGATCCCCCATCCACCTATTGAGATTATTCTTGAAGAGATTCAGTGAGGTGCTCTGCCTCACATGAACTGGAATTCTATTCCAGATCGAAGGAAGCCTCTGGGTTATGAACCTGTCCCTCCAGCAAGTTCTATTTATTTCTGTGCTGAGGTTCAAATCCCTCGAGCGTGTGGCTCTAAGGGATTTAGATTTACTGAGGTGGAGCATGTCCATTAATTCTGGATTTGACATAGCTTTGTATGTCAGGCATAGATCGCCTCGAAGTAGGCGGTATGCAACTGAGTAGAGCTGGAGTTTTTTTAACCGAGCAGCATATGGCATCTGTTTGAGACCCTTGATCCTCTTGGTGAGATACTTTTGGGGTCTTACTAATTGCTGCAGGTGTCGGGTAAGGTACATCCCAAAAGGGGCATTGTATTCTATGATGGGCCTGATGAGGGATGAATAAAGAGGCACGATTACCTCTCTTGATCTAGATGTGAAACCCTTTGTGATGATCCCAAAAGGGGCATTGTATTCTATGATGGGCCTGATGAGGGATGAATAAAGAGGCACGATTACCTCTCTTGATCTAGATGTGAAACCCTTTGTGATGAGGTGGGCTATGTAGAAGGTCTTTCTAACCACTTTGGCAATGTGGTTTTCAAAGGAGAGATTGCTATCAACTTGGGTCCCCAGGTCCCTAATAACTTTCTCTGTACTTAATGGGTTACCGCCTATGAGGTAATTTGTGGGCACATTGTTTTTGCCAAAGGGTATGACTATACATTTTTTGGCATTTAGCTTTAAACCATGGTGCTGGCACCAGTTATCTGTCTCTGTGAGACCTTTTTGAAGGATGTTTGTGTCAGCTGGAGAGTTGATTATGGCGCCCAGTTTGCAGTCGTCTGCGAACTTGGTGAGCCATAGTCCTCCCACGTTTGCCTGTACCTCAGAAAAGTATATACCGAACAAGAGTGGTCCCAGGACAGAACCCTGTGGGATGCCACTTGTGACCGGTTTCGAGTCTGACATGGCTCCAGCAACTCTCACTCTGTGGGTTCTGTCTTTGAGCCAGTTTGCAACCCATCTTGTGACATAGGGGTTTATGTTTAAGCTGGATAGCTTATCCATGATGCCCGAGTGGGGTATTGTCAAATGCCTTTGCAAGGTCCAGATAGGCTGTGTGGACTACCTTCCCTTCATCTATGGCTTTGGTGACTGTTTCGAAGAAGTCAACCAGGTTCAAAAGGCAGGATCTGCCCTTGACAAAGCCGAACTGGGTAGGATCTAGTGTCTGTAGGCCCCCAATGTCTTTGTTTATGAGCTCCATGATGATCCTCTCCATAGCCTTGCAGACTAAGCTAGTCAGGCTTATGGGGTGATAGTTTCCAGGGTTCATAGAGGCTCCACCTTTGTGGAGTGGGACCACTGTTGCTGTACGCCATTCTGTGGGCACATATCCTGTAGTGAGGCTGAGATTGTATAGCTGTTTTATTTGAGGCATTAGTTCCTCTTAGAGTTCATGTAGGACACAACCTGGGACACCATCTGGTCCCATGGAAGCAGTGTTTTTTGTTTTGGAGACAGCAGCCTTCACCTGAGCATCAGAGATGTTTGGGAGGCAGCCCTCTGCCAGGATAGATACTTGCTCTTTTGGGGGGGAGGGGGTGGAGAAGTTTGTACTGAACCTGTCTGCCAGGATATTGGCGATGTCTGTGGGTTCAATGTATTTTTTGTCATTTAGAATCAACTCAAAACAAGTCTGGGAGTTGCATCGCAGGTTTCTAACATAACTGAAAAAAGCCTTATGATTGTCTTTGGTGTCCTGTGCAATTTTTCTCTCAAAGCTGGCCTTGGAGGATTTTATGAGGGATCATAATTTTTGCTAGTACTGATCAGAGATGCCTTCCCTATTAGGGATTTTGCTCTATCATGTAGTAGCTTCCTCCTTCATTTGTACAGTTTATTTATGGCAGGGGTCCACCAGACTGGACGCCTGCCTTTGGATGATTGGGTCTTGGTTTTGTTTGGGATAGCATGATCCATGCATTCCTGGAGATGTCCGTAGAATGCATTTATATAGGATTCTGCAGTTTGGGCCGTAGTTTCCACTGGCCCTGGGGCCTTGAAGGATTCCACTTTGGTTTTGAGAAGTGAGAAGTTCGCTTTTGTGAAGTTTTTCACTGTGGTTTTCCGGGCTGGGGCTGGGGTCAGGATGTGGACATCCAGTGAAATTAATTTATGGTCTGATCTTACCAATGAGGGATATACTTCTAGTGTGGAGCATAGAGTCCCCATGATGGTAATGATCAGGTCTAGTATGTTGTCCCCTCTTGTGGGAGTGGTGACTAGTTGTTCCATAGCATTTGAGTTTATAATTTCCAGGAACCTTTGGGCTAAGGTGCTGGGGCTTGAGTGGTGCTCCCAGTCAATGTTTGGGTAGTTGAAGTCACCCAATATAATGGTGTTCGGAGAGATCTTCATGTTCTCCAATGTTTTCAGGAAAGCCGAGTGGGATTCCTGACTTTGAGAGGGTGGTCTGTAGGATGCTATAAACTGAAAAGCAGTCTTGCCCACTGTTAGTTGCACATGGATGGTCTCTGATACTTTGTGCAATGCCACTAACCTGGAGGTGTGGATATCCTTGATAAATATGGAAACTCACCCTGCTTTTGTGGTTTGGTCCGGGTTTTGGGGCCAAAAAGCATGATATGAGGTATAGCCTGGTAGTGCTGGGGTGCTCTCTGGAGCCTTGAACCAGGTTTCTGTCACTGCAAGATATCGATGTTCTCCATACTGAGGAGAGCTTCAAGTGTGTGCATCTTGAGGTTAAGACTTCTGGTGTTTATCAGCATTACCCTTAGTTTCTTGTTCCTTGTGCTGTCTATGGGGGTGGGTTTGACTTTTGAGCCTTGCCTAAAAAAGTCACTATGGGGGTGGCAAGAGCCTTTGCCAATATCCGAAAGCACATTGGTGACAGGTGCAAGCCGTCCCTAGTGAAGCAACGTGGCTTGTCGGGCATGTCATCCCAGGCTGACAGACACTGGATCCCCTTTGAATGACACCAAAATTTTAGCCAATTGTTAAAATCGATCATTTTGTCTTTGTACTGTGGCATCATTCTAGGTGAGGGTAAGATGCTGCTCAAGGTCAGGGTCATACCAGCCTGGGCTACATGATCAGAGAGCTCCTCTATGTCTCTTTTCATGTAGTCCAGGGAGGTACGTCTCAGGTCATTCACACCAGCATGTACAATGACTTAGTCATATTTGTATTTGCTTTGGAGTGACCCGAGTGCTTGTGTTATGTGGCGGATCCTAGCACCCGACAGGCAGCTCACCGTGACCTTCTCTTTATTCAGCCTGGTGAGCGGGACGTCAGTGTGTCTGACAATAGTCACCTATTACAAGAGTATCAGGTGTGTTATTCAGCCTTAACGAGCTAGTTACTGAAATTTACCCAGAAATTTAGGTCCACTGGCTTTCTCTTCTAAGTTTCTGTTTTCACATTGGGAAAGCTAAAATTAAACTGTTACTCAATGTGCAACCATCTTGGAAGTCCCAGTCTGTAGATGTGCTTAACTATCTACAAAGTGTTTCAATTATGCATTTTTAATCCACAACATATGTGAGGTCCAAGATAAAGGTAAAAAATTATATATTTAAGTATGTATGTAAGTATGTGTAGCTATCTGTCTACACACACACACACACACACACACACACACACACACACACACATGGTTGCAAGTCTAAGTATATGGGCATAGGTAAGACCTGGTAAGACTGCTAGGCAAATCAAAAAGTCAGACTCTGTGAAAAATCAGAGTATTGGTAGCTATAGTAACAGGGATTACATCAAAGTAGGATTTGGGATTGGTTGCCTTTTAAAGAATTTCTCTGTGGTTCAGGTAAACTAATGGCACCTGCTTGACTATGTGTATATTTAAGGTGGGTTCAATGACATTACTATAGATGACAGTGGAGTTCCATTGTTTCTGGTTCAAGAAGAGTCTGAAGGCTTTGTCTGAGAAGAACAATGCACCAGGACTAGAGCTAGTCTTAACTTTTATTTATTTATTGTTTGACCAGTTTAGTGCAAGTAGACTAGTAGCTTCTTTACAAAGGAGACCAAAGATGGTATTTATACTACTCAGGGATATTTGGACAGGGCACTGGGGAACTTCTTCTATTTTCTGATAGGAGCAATAGGATCTTTTACATCTACCAAATCTTCCAGCAATCAAGTAGGTGGGACCATAGTTTAACCTTATGCTGGAATGATGTGTTAGCTATCAGGTTACCTGGTGTGGGACTAGAACCCACAGCCTTCTCCACCAAAGGCAAGTGTGCTACCTGTTGCTCCACTGACACTTTTGGTGCTGTACAACTGTTGACGGAAGTCCTGATAACTAAAACGATGAACTCTATGTTACTGAAAGGAATGGTGAGCCAGAGACATTGTTTTATTCAACAAAATGCTGAACTGTATGTTCACTAAAGGTGCAGTGAAGCTGAGATGTTTCCGTTCATTAAGGTATTACTTAAAAGGCTTTTATTTTCAAATACTTTTGCATTCATAGACTGCTATTCACTAGAGATTTTGAATGGCTGTGTAAAACACTGATTTTATCCAAAGACATAACAGTATATTTAAGACAATTTTATTGTATGCTATTTTACCTTCCTCTACCTGTGGCTGTGACTCATAGCTACCCTAAGTATCAAAGATAGAAAATATATTACATTGGGAGCAATATTTCACCTGGCCTAAATGAAGAATATTAGTTTAAAATTGTAATTAAAAATGTTAATATTTATTAGAGGATGTATGGTGTAGTGGTCTTGCGCTCTGTTTTTGAAAGCTTCTAGGATTTTTTTTCTTTGTATGTTTAATTATGCTTGTGAAGAAAATTAAAACACTGTCATCTGCATTACCATGTCTGGCAGAAGATATTCTCAGATTAACTTGTACTGTATGCCAGCATGTCTAATTGTGAAAATTTAAATCAGTTTTTAAAATTTTTAGTATTTCCCTGTTTATACAAAATGTTTAAAGAATTTGTCACTGTTTTGATACATTTCTAATTACACATGTTTGTGAGGGAGCTATCTGCTTGCAGTAAGTCTGAATGTGAGTCACAGCTGCTGGTGGGTACTGATGTTCCCTTGGACGGGTACTGATGTTCCCTTGGACATGGTGATTGCGAGGATGGAGGTGAGTGGTAGTACCCAGACTGGCAGCGAGGTGTAGCTGTCAGAAGTGAGTAGCCTTCCTGTGGAAGGGGAGCTGGGGAAGGTCACAAAGGGAGAGTTGACATGGGTTCAGCTTATGGATCTTACTTTACAAAGCTTGAGGGAGACGGCTAAAGAGGCACCTGAGGCTCAAGGAAGAAGGGAACAAAGGTTTGTTGTATAGAGAGTGGACTCCTGGAGGTGGGATAGAAGGTGAAGTAATACAGTAGTTGGCAGTGCCTAGAGCTTACCATCTGCCACTTTTAGCCATAGCACATGACATTCCTTTCTCAGCTCATATGGGCATAAGACGTACTAAGAGACATATTATGCAAAATTTATATTGGCCTGGGATTGCAAGGAATGTGATAGGATATTGTAGGCCTTGTGAGCAGTGCTAAAGAGTTGGTAAAGCAGGGGACAATGCAATGGGTCCATTAATGCATCTGTCTGTTATTGAAGAGCCATTTAAGAGAGTGGCCCTGCATATTGTGGGACCCTGAGTACTCCAAGTTATACAGGAAAGAAATACATTTTGTTGGTAGTAGATTATGATACCAGATATCCTGAGGCAGTGGCTCTGTCATCTATTGAGGCAGAGAAAGTGGAAAATACTTTGCTAGAAATCTTCAGCAGAATAGGTTTTCCATGGGAAATACTGACTGATTGATGTGCCAACTTCAAGTCAGACCTGCTGACTTCTCTGTGGAAGTGTCGTGGGGTAAAACATCTAAAGACCAGCCCCATACTATCCCCAGACTAATGGTCTTGTGGAGAGGTTAAACTGTACATTGAAGACTATGCTATGGGTATTTGCAGACCAGTTTAAAAGGGAGTTAGACAAGTACTTTCCTTATTTGTTATGTGCATACAGGGAAGTACCACAGAAATCTACAGGTTTTTCATCCTTTGAGTAGTTATATGGGCATAGGATGAGGGGGCCTTTATATTTAATTCTAGACAAGTAGGAAGGTGAGAGTAAATCTCACAAGGAGTGTGCTGTGGCTTATGTTCTTAACTTTCGGACAAGACTTGAGGAGCTCATGGGTTTAGCTCAAGAAAACCTAGCAGTGACCCAACAAAAAAGAAGGTGTGGTATGACAGGAATGCTCGAGCCTGAGAATATGCGGAGGGACAGAAGGTGATATTTATTTATTATATTTATTTAACATTTGTTTGCTAGGATAGTCTGGCTGGACCGCTAGTGTCCATTTTCAGCAGAGTCCTGGGGAGAAAAGCTCCATACAGTAACAGAATAAAGAGTTATACATAGACATAACAAGTTACAAGCAGTTTGAGAGGGACCCTTTGAGGTGTTAAGGAAAATCAATTATGTAAACTACATGGTAAATTTGGTACAAACTATACCATGTGAATATGATGAAACCTAGTATTGATCCTTTGTAGTGGATGGCAGGAAGAGTCTGAAAGGTATATGGTAACCAATCTTTTGGGTGAGGTGAGAATTGACATCTCTGTGGAAGAAATTGGCATATCGCAGTAGTTAACACCTAATCAGGTCTGGGAGATAAAAATAGTATTGCAGGAATTTGGGGATATGTTCACAGGGAAACCTGGGTGTACTGACTTGTTGCAGCCCCATGTGGACACAGACCCCAAAAACCTATTAAGCTGGTTCATTATAGAGTACCTGAGAGAATGAAGCAGACTTGGAAAGAAGAAATAAGGGGAAACACTAGAACTGGGGGTAACTCAAGAGTCTAACAGTCCTTGGGCTTCTCCAGTAGTGCTAGTACCAAAGAAGGATGGCAGTGTGAGATTCTGTGTAGACTACTGGAAATTACATAGATGCACAGAATCAGATGCATACCCAATGCCAAGAAGAGATGAAGACCTAGAACAGCTGAGTAGGGCTAGGTATCTGACCACTATTGATTTGACTAAGGGATACTGGCAGATACCCTTGACATCTGCTGCTAGAGAAAGGTCAGCTTTTGTAACCCCTTACGGATTGTATGAATTTACCAGGATGTCTTTTGGAATGAAAAATGCCCCAGCAACTTTCCAAAGGCCGGTAGACTGTATCTTTCTAGGAGCAGGGAAATATGCTCTAACATACTTGGATGACATCGCTATTTACAGCCATTCCTGGCAGGAACATCTCTAACATGTCAGGGAGGTCTTGGATAGATTAAGTAGGGCGGGATTAACCATTAAACCAAGTAAGTGTCAAGTGGGTGTGGCAGAGGTCACTTACTTAGGACACAGAGTGGGAAGTTGTAAAATTAGGCCAGAACCTGTCAAGGTGAAAGCTATTCAAGCATGGCCAGTTCCTGTTACCAAGAAACAAGTGAGAGCATTTTTAGGGACAGCGGGATACTATAGGAAATTTGTGACCAATTACTGTATCATAGCTGCACCCCTTACTGACCTAACTAGGAAGAATAAACTGGACAAGGCAGTGTGGACCACAGATTGTGAACAGGCTTTTGGGAGGACTCCCCCCCCCCCGTGTTAGCCAGCCCATATTACAATAAAGACTTTATTGTACAGATGGATGCTTCAAATCATGGGGTGAGGGCTGTACTTAGCCAAGTTTCCATGGAAGAAAAAGAGCACCCAGTGGTATATATGAGCCATAGACTCCAACCTAGAAAAGAGTGTTATGCAGCTGTGGAAAATAGTGTTTGGCCAAAATGTGGGTATTGCAAAAGCTGCTGCCCTATCTTTACAGGAGAAAATTCACTGTCCTTACAGTTCATAACCCTTTAACATGGTTTAATAGGGTCAGTAAGCAAAATGCCAAGTTACTGAGGAGGAGTCTAGGATTGCAAGCATATGATATGACCATACAATATATCAGTGGGGCTAATAATGCCAATGTGGATAGATTGTCCAGGAAAGGAGTGGGTTAATATTCCTAGGTATTCACATTTTTCTCAAGTGTTGGTTTTCAAGGGTCACTTGAAAATCATGCTTGAGTCATTGGGGGGGGGGGGATATGAAGAAAATGAAAACACTGTCAGCATGTCTGGTAGAAGATTTGTATTTATTATCAGAATAATTTGTATTGTATGCCAGCATGTCTAATTGTGAAAATGTAAATAAGTTTTTAAAATGTTGAGTATTTCCCTGTTTATACAAAATGTTTAAAGACTCTATCAGTGTTTTGATACATTTTAATTGCAAGTTTGTGAGAGAGATTCTGAAGTACAACCTGTCTGTGGAGAATCAGCTGATAAGTAGGTGATTGACAGGAAAAATAACTTTTTCAAACAGCTTATTTTTATATTTAAAACAAGACAGTTGACACTGTTAACCTGGACTATAAAAGAGACTGCGGAAGTGAGTTGAAAGGCAGTTAGTTAAGAGTTGTGGTCAGTTACAGTGCTGTGCAGTAGATACTCAAGAAAAAGAGCTCACCAAACAGCTGTAAGCCTGCCTTTTACCTTGCTGTTATATTTTAGATTAGATCAGGGGCAGTATTATCTAGTTAGATTAGGAAAGTTTAGTTATTTATATTTAGTTTTCTAAGATGATGTATTTCAATCCTGCAGTTTAATTTTATATTTCTGGTGATTTCATTCATGTGTTTATTGAAAATTATTGATCTACATTCTTGTAATCATTTTACTCATTATTCATTTTTTTCATTACTTTACATTGTGGCTGGACAATCAGTGTGTTATTTAGAGATTAGAGAGTGTTTATAGATGTTTGATAGTCCCCAGGTCACCCCAAATGCATGGCTGCTTCTGGTCATAGCTATCATTTATTTTGATATTTAATTTTTAATAACTGATCACCCTTTGAAGGGCAAATAGACCTGTCTGACTCTGGTGGCAGCATTTACCATTTGTATTGGGGAGGTGGGACACAGATGGAAATGTGTCAGGCTTCCATACCTCTCAACCTTTTAGTGCAAGAAATCTGGGCAAAGCCTGACAAAATGGGGGGACAAAAGCCCAAAAATAAAGGTAGATTTTAAATATTCCTCTTATAAACCTAGAAAGTTACTAGAGTAACAGGGTTTGTGTAAACATGTATTTTTTAAGGATTTGAAGTCTGAAACTCAAATATATGTAATTATTTAGTGACTTCAATCCTTGGATCATCCCATAGATTTATCAGAAAACCACAAATGTTATTTATTTATTTATTTTATTTTACATTTGTTGACCGGGATAGTCCGACTGGATGCATGTCCATTTTCAGCGGAGGCCCGGGGAGAAAAGCTCCACATTCACAGTAGGTTACAATCATATTAGACAGATTACATGATATATATATATATATTTTCTAAGACTTAATACAAAGAGGAAAAAAAAAAACCTGGTTATGAGGAAAAGACCAAAAATATGAGGCAAAAATCTGGACATTCTGCAAAACTCTGGACAGTTGAGAGGTATGCAGGCTTCCCATAAGTGTTTGAGTGTATGAGATTTGAATTCATTTTGAGTGTGATTGAATCAGAGGTCTTAAACTGGAACATTGCTCTGAAGTGTATAATAAGACATAACATTTAGTGTGTGCAGAGGTATATAGTCCAGTTACAGGAAATAGAGCATGTTCCTGTTGTGCTCTTAAGGGAAATTTTATTCTTGTGTGCTCTATGCTCTGGTCTTTTCCATGAAGCTCCCACACTGGAGTCATTAGTGAGAATTGAAGTTCCTTAATTACTGATCTGGATTTTAAGTAGCGGTCATCACATTATTGGTGGCAGTCTGGTGGGATATTTACTGGACATCATAATGCTGATGAATTTTGTCACAGGATTAATCAAGGTGAAGTAAAAAAGTGGGACCACTCCAGTTTGTTATTAACAGAAAATTTGTCACTCAGTTGGTGATGGTTTTCTTTTTCAATGGATATATACTATATAACAATCTCTCTGTCTCTCTATGTGTATATATATATATATATATATATATATATATATATATATATATATAGTATTTATAGTTATATCTGTCTATACATATACATGGGTGTACTGACTATGTGAAATAATCAAACATCAACACTCAAGCGGTTGATCACAAAATGTTGATGACATAAATGTTATTACACTACTATATGTGCAGTGAGCAATAACCTCAGTGCCTGCAAACTTTAATCTTTAAAGTAAAAAAAAAAAAAAAAAAAAAAAGTTAAAATATTTTTGCAAAGCCCCATGCACCTCCACCCCTCCTGCTAATTATATAATAAAAACAAGATCACACAATATCGGGGAATATCAACTAATTTCACCACTTTATAAACATATATATATATATATATATATATATATATATATGTACAAGCATAGGAATACACATGCACACACATTTTTGTCATGGATTGTGTGAGTATGACTCTATCTATTATACATATATCTATGGTTACCTGGTATTTCTTCAAACCTTTGTTTGATTGAGGTAGTTTAGGTACATGTGGCAACTGCCCCGCTTTCAAAATAAGTGACAACTTGCACTGACAGCAGGTGTTTTGGAATCTGGTCACCATGTAAGCCAGTTTATACATAGGCCTTACACCAAAGTAATTAACTTACAATAAGAGCAAGTCTTTTGGAATCAGGACCGACTTACACTGAGCACAAGTCTTTTGGAGTTCTGTCTGACTCTGGTGGCAGCATTTACCATTTGTATTGGCAATCTCAAAAAGGCATATAATTGAATTATAGTAAGTAGGAAAAATCAAAGGTGAAGGTGATAATGTTAATGTTCCAGTGTTGTCCATAAAAGAAGTAAAAATGACTTACATACCCATGTGTCATAGTGAAATTATGCCGACCATTCAGGCAAGATGATAAAAGATGTATTTCAAACAGTAGCAGATCTTCTAGGGAAATACTAAGAATAAATGAGAAGAACACAAGGAGTAATCAAAGAATGTTATGAAGTGTGAGGGTATATCTCCAACATGTGTATGCAACACATTTCAATCAGAAGTAGAAGTGATAATTGATGCAGATGTTGCAAATAGTTTTTAGACCTCAGCTGAGGCATTACATTGAGTATATGATGGATAAAGAAGCAGCAAGTAGTTTGCGTACTACAACAGATCCTATAGTTATAGGATCATATTGTAAATATATTATCAAAAAGGGAAAGACATACTGCACATTTATGGTTACCGCCACTATTTAGAGCGACACTCCATTCTGAAGAGGTATTAGTGGTGTAGGAAAATCATTGCCCCAGTGCTGAGGTGAAGCCATAACCTTAGTAACTGTCATGGACGATGAATTGCTGAAATCTATGACAAGCAGCCATATGCTTAAACTAGGTGTTGCGGGGAAAGTATGAAATGATGGCATCTCTGAGAGACTGTGCTGAGAAGTGTCATGATAACCTCTGTGAAGTACTGAGAGATTGTCTGTCAGAGATAGGCAGTGATGTTACAGCACAGTTGTCATCCAGATCCTGCTTAACAACCACCATGTACTGTGTGAGATTTAAAGCTGCAGTGCAGAATATGGAAAAGCCTACAGCAGTCACTGGCACTGTACCAGAGAAATGGCTATTATGATGCAGTGAATGTATATATCTCAAAATAAGAGATGAAAGAGATACTACATCACTTTCAATATTATCAACATAATATTTATGAACTGTCTGCCTCTGAAATGTGGATAGTAGGTGGGCAAGTCACGCATCAACTATATTCTGTGCACAGCTCTGTAGACATAGGTGGGCATTATAAAAACTTCCCATTTGTGGCAGTGATGATGACTTCTGAACTTTTGCTTCCCTATAATCTTATGTGGAATGGCATCCTTCATATTATTATACAATGCATCTATTCAGAAAATCTATCATACATTACTTGTGATTCAGAACCAGTAAAATTAAATGTTTGATGAAAAACTTTGCCAAGTCACATATTCGTGCCTATTACTTTCACTTGTCTCAAAATGTCTGGCATAATGTGCAGAATGTAGGTTTAAGTGTGTGTTGCCGTCACAATGAAATTTTTACAGGTTACATAAAGCAAATGTTATCACTAGCTTTTCTTCCTTATGGTAAGAGTTCATCTGTGTTTACAGTGTAGAAATTAAATGCTCCAGATGGTACTCATGATTTGATATCATACTTTGACCAGTACTATGTACATGATATTCACAACACATTTTTCACCAGCTCCTTGTTTGCTCCTTGTATGTCCACCTCATTTTTGGTCTGTTTATGAAGTCAATCAGGTAGGTTTACCATATACACAAAACCTTGTTGAGGGGTAGCATACGCATATACATACTGCCTGATGAAGCAGTTTGCATCTGTGAAAGTTTATCTTGTGAAATAAAGAGATACTGTTGCAGCTACTAGTGGTTCCAGAGTTTTGCTTCTGTAATGAGGGTTTGTACATCCTCAGGGGAGCATTCTACTCCACCATGGAAATGAGCTATTGGTATAAATATCAATATTACTCATATAATCACCAACAGGGGAAGTTATTCTGTTTTAGAAATTATGCAACTGATTTCCTTACAATTACATACATAGCTGATGATAAAAGCTCCTATGTGTGTTTTACATGACTGATCGTAGGATCATAGGAGGTTACTAGGCTATTGCCCCAGAGGCCATTTCAAGCCTAGGAATTTCAACCCTCTGTACTACCATAAATACTCTAGTCAATACCCAGGATTGTATTTAGTAATGACTGCCCATGTCTAGGAAGGTTGTTGGCGCTGTCCCTGGTATGAATTTATGGTGCCCCATCCACTCATCCAGTTCCTTTTGAACAGTGTCATAGAGGTGCTCTGCTTCACATGAATTAACAGCCTATTCCAAAGATGTGGCAGTCATTGAGAGACAAATCTGTCACATCCTATTCAAATTGGAGGCCATATTAGGTCTATGGAATGGGTAGCGCTAGTTCCGTATGACTTACAGATGTGTAGCAAATTCATTAATGTAGTCGACTCCCCTAAGAAGTCTATATGATACTAAGCATAGTGACAGGAACTTTAGTATGTCTGTATAAGGCACATGCTGGAGTCCCTTGATCTTCTTTGTTAGAAACCTCTAAGGTCTCTCTAATTGCTGTAGGTATTTTGTATGATACATGCCAAAATGAGCTCTATGCTCAGTTATGGGCCTGATTAGTGATGAGTATAAAGGGTTATAACCTCCATTGCTCTAGAGACAATGCCTTTGCTAATCAGGTATGCTATGTAATAGGCCTTCCTTACTACAGTAGACACATGGTAGTCAAAGTTAAGGTCGCAGTCTACTTGTGATGCCAGATCCTTTACCACTGTGTAGGTAGATAGGGTACTGTTGTTAATTTAATAATGTGAAGGTACATTGTTTTTACTGAAGGCAATGATGATGCATTTCTTTCCATTTAGTTTGAGACCATGACTAAGACACCAGTCATTGGTCTCTGTAAAACCCTTTTGAAGTATACTAACATCATTAAAGGATTCAATAATTGTACCCAGTTAGTTATTTGCAAACTTGGTCAGCCACAACCCCTTAGTTTTGGCCTGAACTTCTGAGAAGTATATACCAAACAGCTGGGGGCCCAGCACTGACCCTTGTAGCACCCACTGGTGACAGGCCAGCTGGTTGATGTGGAGTTGTCCACTTTGATAGTGTGTGACTGGTTTGTGAGCCAGTTGGCAGACCATCTTACAACAAAGGGGTTTCCATTCAGTTTGCTAAGTTTATCGGTAATGCCTGAGTATGGGATTGTCAAAGGCCTTTGCCAAGTCGAGCTATGCTGTGTATGCAGATTTGCCCTCGTCAATGGCCCTGGTCACATTTTAGAAGAAATTCACCATGTTTAACAGGCAGGATCTGCCCTTAACAAAGTTGAATTGGGTTGAATCCAGGGTCTGGCGGTCACCTTTGTCTTTATTTATGAGGTTCATGATGATGCATTCCATGGCCTTACAGATGAGGCTGGTCAGACTTATGGGTCTATAATTCCCTGGGTCTGTTGGTAAGCCACCTTTTGGAGGGGAATAACTTTTTTCCATTCTGCAGGAATATAGGCTGTGGTTAGGCTGTGATTAAATAGGGTACTTAATGCTGATGCTAGTTCATGTTTTCCTTTGTTTAGAAGACAGCCTGGGATGCAGTCTGGTCCCATAGTGGCTGTGTTTTTTCACTTAGACAAGGCTTTAATGAGCTGCTCTTCAGATATGCAGGGTGGGATGGAAGTTGGTCATTATTTGTGATAAGTTTGGAGTGAATAAAAGAGTGAAATTTCAACAAATCTGTCCACCAGCAGGTTTGCTATCTCTGCAAGATCAATGTGTGTGATACAGTTAGTCACTAGTTTGGCACATACTTGGGTGCTACCTTTTAGGCTACATACGTAGCTGTAAAAAGTCTTATGATTATCCTTGGCTGTATTTGAAAAGTTTTTCTCAAAGTGGCCCTTAGAGGATTTGCTATGTTGCCTCGTTTGCCTGTTGAGGCTAAGGAGGGTACTTTTCCATTGTTGAGCCTCACCTTGGTTTTCCTAGACAGCAACATTTTACATTTGCTGTAAAGTTTGTTGATGCTGGATGTCCACGAGGGTAGCTTGTTTCTTCTTGGGCTCTTGCTTTGATTCTCTCTGGAACAGCTGAGTTTGTACACTTAAACAAGTGATTGTACAGGGTTTTAGTGTAAGCTTTGGTGTAGTACCCTTCCAGCTGGGGGTGGGGCTTGGAATATATTTATTCCTTCCCCTATGAGGGTATAGTTTGCCTTGGTGAAATGTTTTAGTCTGACTTCACTTTTTGTTAGTTCTGGTGTTAGTGCCAATTTGAAGGCCACTGACTTGTGGTCCAAATTATCTAATCAGGGTCTGACAGCTGTGGTGACACATCTGTTTGTCATGTTGGTGAGAACCAGATCTAGTATGTTTGTTCCTGCTGTTGGGGTTTGAAGAATTTGTTCCAGGGCATTTGAGTTAACAAAGTCAAGGAAGTTTTGTGCTAGTAAGTTAGGGCTAGAGTATTTTTTTCCAGTTGATGCTGGGATAATTGAAACCCTTCATGACCAGAGTGTTTGACAATATTTGGATTGACTCCATTTCAGTCAAGTTGGCCTCATGTGCATCATGATCCATGGATAGAGATCCATAACTAGCTATGATTTGAATGGGGGTCTTACCCACAGTAATCTGAACTTGGAGTAACTCCATGGAGTTGTCCTGTCTAACTAGTAGGGGAGGGGTGAATTTATCTCTAATATGGATAGAAACACCACCTCCTTTTGTTCTCACATATTTGTTTTGCAATCTGAAGGTGTAGAAGTCATTGTAGCCTTGCAAGGCTAGGGTACGTTCTGAGGCCTTGAACTAGGTTTCTGTGACTGCACAGACATCTACATCCTCCAGTGATAAGAATGCTTCCAGGGTGTGCAGTTTTTGGTTTAAGCTCCTAGCATTTATCAGCACAACCCTTATTTTGTTATGATTGGAAATTTTGCTTTTGAGACCTTGCCTAAAAGAGGCACTATGGTGGATGTTGCTACTGTTTATGTCTGTCTTCCTTCAACATGTTTGTCACACAGTAAGCATATTAATTGGATTTGATATTATGACACTTTTTTATTAGTAGGTAAGTGTAATTAGTAACTGAATTTACACAAAGCAATACTGCATAAGTTGTCATGTTACATCTTTTTGTTAAACAAGAAGCATCTTTATTGAATTATCACTTATAACATAGGCAATCATACATTTATATAAATGAAAACAAACCAAATTGACATATTTCCAGTTCTTTTACCTCTGTTACTATATTCACTACTTCTAGTATGGATGGTTTAGACTTTAAGTTACATTTTCTAGTAATTGCTTTTTTGGCAGCTACCAGAATTAAACTCAGCAAAGCCTTACTTAATCTAAGCAATTCTGATTCTGTATCACATCTCAAAAAAATTATTTTCTTAGTTACGCCAGTGTGTTCACCCAATATTTCTAACAGAGTAGTCTGCAGGGAATTTTCAGATTCTTCATGCAGACATAAACAGCAACAAAACTTCAAACTACATCAAAGAACAGGAACTGGAACACCACCGACAGGACATATAATTATTTTATTACGTTCTGGTACCTCGGCTTCTCGCCTTATGTTGGAACAATTTAATGTTCCAAACGTGCCCCTTTATATACAATTCTTTTCATCAATTATTCAATTAATTTCAAATACAATTAAATAATTAAATGCCTAACTACAAAACCAGCCTTAAAAGTTCAAACAGACTGATGAAATACTTTTAAGTCACAATCATTACATCCACATTATGCTTTTTCTTCAATCCATAAGAAATATACAAGCATAAATAATACTGCATATTCATGAATATTTTAAATACTTTTGATATTGAATACTCTTATAATATGAAAATAGTAAACTATTTTCTACATATAATTAATATATATTAGTTCTACCAACATAATATATATATTCATCATATGACCAATTTAAACTGAATGTACATATGACTTTTAGTAAAGTTTTTCTCTTAGTGAAATATCTTAAAACAGATGATTAATTATAAAAATAAATAAATGGTGCTATCATTTCTACCAACTACAACAATGAACACACTTGTGATTTGACCATTAATATAATTTTCTCCATGTTCTTCCATACAAAAAAGTATAACAAGTCTACAAAGACAAAATACAAAATACAGAAATACGCATTCCTGGAATGCTAATTCGTGCAGAGTTGTTATTGTACTAAAGTTTGCTTTTTTTGGGAGAGTCCACATGTTCTAATAATTTCACCCAGTTTCTGTTTTTTACATACATACAGGAAATGACAGCTTCTCATTAGTGTAGTGACAAGTATTTCAGTTGTACTACACTCCAATCAACTATAGTCTCACCAGTGTTTGATCATACTGACTTTCATTTGCTTCTGAAGTTAGTGAATGCATGGTTCGATATTTTCAAAAGGCAATTCCCAAAATCAGTCAAATGCATATTCAATGAAATGTTGTATATTTGTGTACGAGTCCCACATAGGCTGACAAAGTATATTTTTCAAATGCTTTTTGTTTTGAGTCAGTGTCATCAATCAAAATGTATTTCAGAAAGTATAAAAAGGAAATGAATTGTTAGTGCAAGATGATTGAATACCAGAGATGGGAGAATTTTCTCTTATCTCTGGTACTGTGCAGTCTAACAGTTGGTATATTTAAGGTAGCAGTAATGTGAGGTTCAGGGTCGGGGCTTACCCTTTGTAAAACATTTATTTTTCTGCTTTTTTACTTCTTTGGCAAGTGTGAATTTTAAGATTATATGCTCAGTAACACAGAGTTCAGAGAAAGTGAACTTTGGTTGGTTAACCTAAACCTATATGAACATTCATGCATGCTTCTATGTATGTGTGTGACTTTATATATGGGTCCCCTTCAGATGTTCAAAATTTTAAAAGCTCGACTTTCATATGGCCGGAACAATATGACCAAACTTTTAAAAGTTTGAATGGTCTGAATGGGATCTCCGTAGAGTGCGGAATGGGAATATTTCCCTTTACCGTAATGTAGTGCAATCTCGGAGTTGGTATATTTAAATAGAAGGGGGTTGGTGGTACAGGGGGGCTTGCCCCCCTGCTAGCACTATTTAGTTTTTTTTGTGTTTATTTTTTTCACATTATGAAACATTCAGCTGTTCGATCATATGGTCTCGGCCATATGAAAGTCGAACATTTCAATGTTCGAACCCTTATAGAGAGAGAGAGAGTAATATATATATATATATATATATATATATATATATATATATATATATATATATATATATATATATATAGATAGATATAGATATATATATAGATAGATATATATATATATATATATATA
Source organism: Protopterus annectens (assembly GCF_019279795.1). Classification (NCBI taxonomy): domain Eukaryota; kingdom Metazoa; phylum Chordata; order Ceratodontiformes; family Protopteridae; genus Protopterus; species Protopterus annectens. The sequence goes on along the minus strand of NC_056748.1, from coordinate 291,707,247 downwards.
TATATATATATATATATATATATATATACACATATATAAAAATGGTTTCCCTTCATATACCAGAAATGCTGAATTCTCAAATTTCAGCATTTCGGGTCCATGAAGCCGAAACCATCACAACACCGAAACCCCACAAAGCCAAAATCACAAACCCAAACACACATACACTACACCACACACAAACCACAACACCTACACCACAAAAAACATAAACACAATGAAACACCACACATACACATACCTACACTAAAAATTTGAGACTTCAGCATTACGAGTATATGAAGTGAAACTATATATATATATATATATATATATATATATATATATATATATATATATATATATATATATATATATATATATATATGTATGTATGTATGGGCTATGCTCAAGTGATGTAACTATCACTTTATCTAATCACAAGGGCTCTAAAAAATTGGTCTTATCACAGTTGATCTAATGATATTTTCTTGGAATTTGGCCAGTTATAACTGGGATAATAACATAACTGTATGATTTTTTCAATGGTATTGTTATATAGATTCAGAAGTAATATTGCAGTTTGCCTTTTCACACTGGGTTTACTTATTTGAGCTGGTTGTGCATTTCCACTGGTTTATTTTTCCCTTTCCTCCACCTTAGTCTGACCATGGAGATGTTATATATAATTAAGGGAGTGTAGAGGATGCTGAGGGGTTGCCCTCATACAAAACCATTTTTTCTTTTGTTGTTGTGTCTTTCGGCTTATCCCGAGCGGAACTCCGGTCCGCTAATGATTGGTAGTTGATTTTTACGTGCCGAGTTACCAGCCCTGACGCACAACCTTCAACGAAGGCACGCCCATTCACACATGCCTCCACACAGAAGATGCTCTAGCTGAGAATGGAACACAACAATGTCTTGCTGTGAGGTGACAACGCTACCGCAGCACCACTACCGCAGACACAAAACCATTTTTTCTATATTTTTTTTTTTATTTTTTTTTGAGTAAGATGAAGTTTGTTTAGTTAGATGAAGTGTGTTTAGAGCAGTTATGCATAACTCATTTGTGTTGATATTGATTTGGCATGAAATGGCATACACTGGTGTGTGTGTGTGTGTGTGTGTGTGTGTGTGTGTGTGTGTGTGTGTGTGTGTGTGTGTGTGTGTGTGTGTGTGTGTACTGTTGGCTTTGTGAATGAGGTTCATGATGAATGACATACTCTACATATTCTCTACTATCTATATATCAACGTTTTGTTTGTGTTTGCCTAAACACATAGGCAAATACTACATGTTGCTTTACTCAGAACATTATGCAAATTAAAAAATATATATATTGTTCTTCCTATATAGTGAAATGCAACTGAAATGTAAGCTTAAACTAAGTAACATTCATTAGTACAATGCAGTTGAAATCCTTTAACTATTTTTATTAATAAGGTGGTGCATCTTGTAGATTGACCCTGAAGCTGATGTCACCACCAGTTTCTTTCTTACTATATATGTGCAGTCTTTGTTTTTTAATTCACTAATACAATGGGAAATGATGCTTCCTTGGATAATGTTCAAAGATTACATATGCTTCTCCATCATCATAAACTGCAAAGCAAAATTACACAACCTCACTCAGAAAAAATGCTTCCCACCCTTCATGTGTGATAATCTGTATCAAGCTGAACAGTACTGCTTTCACTGCCTTTTATATTCCTCTATAGAGAATTACAAACTAGTGCTTATTACAGTGTAGAGTTATTCTGATTCCCAGTGCGTGGTGCACCTAGTAACTTTCCTGGTTCCCATCTGTCCCCAGTCACTTATCATAGAATATTATTTGTTAGAACAGAATAATAACATGCTGCATTTCCCTTACACATTACATCAAGTAAGCTTTCCACTCACGATTGCCTTAATCAGTTATCAGAGAATACCTCTTATTGTTACACTATCAGAGATTACTTCTACACCTAATACATTACCCATTCCCTTGTTTGCATTACATTACACAGTGTAGATTTCTGTTAGTGAGGTAATAAAATACGAAGCATATGGTGCTAGGACTGCAACAGCATCTAGATGCTGTAATAAGCATACTAGGTGCTTGTTTCATATGTTGTTATTTAACTGTCTAGTATTTTTTTTTATTTATGCTGCAGCTGCCTAGTTATATTGATGTGGGTCTGACATAAGCACTGCACACGTCCAACTCAGCTGTCAGCAGTTTTCTGTTATGTCCCAATTCTGTGTTTGTACAGTTACATTTGTATGCTTCCACATCTGTCTGATTGGATCCAGGAAGGCAATATGTGGTATCATGTAGGAGTCTATTTTGTGTTCTGCCATCACTAGCACTTCTAAGATGAATCAGCTATTGAATATCTTAAGCTTAAGACAATTATGATGCTTCAACAGATGGCTGCTGGTTTTGATATTTGACATTACAGGCTAAGGAAAAGCTATATTTGCATCATAGCTCTCCTTAAAAAGATTGAAAGGAAAACACATATCTGCAATGTGACTACATATTTTCTTTAATATTTCTAAGATCACCTGGATAAAAAGCAAAACATTAATATTTCTACAGGTTTTTAAATCAGAAGTGGATGTACTGTAATTGTTTATGTGCTGTTGCCACTAGCAAATTTAATTGAAGAGATATGTATGCTGTAAATTTTATAGCTACTCTTAAGAATAGATATTTAAATAAGAAAAGAATGCAAAATTACTCTGCAGTGCAGAGGATATGTCATTGTATCCAGTTTCTATTATTTTTTATATTAAAATTTTTGTTTCATGTTGTAATTATATCCTGTTTATAAAGCGTATGTCTTTGCACTACTACTAACAAAAGCAGTAGCAGTTCAAATAATTGTCTCCTAGCTGGTAGCTAGGCATAGTATGCAACTATTTTCAGACTGGACATTCACAAAAAGAAAAGCCTTAAGTAGAATATGTAACTTATTTAATGGCCATGGATATTAGCAGGCTATGGGGATCAAACAATCCCTAGCTACCATCAGTTTTTTTTTTTTTTTGTTATTCAACTGCATTATTATAAATATGTAAAGGAAAAGTCCACCCGTTCATACTGCATGACAGAGAACAGACCTAGGGAAATCTGTAGTGCTCCATGTAAGGTACTGTCCAGAATCCTACATAGGCAGTTAATCCTGCTGATATCAGCAGGTCAGGAGCTGGTATTAAAAAAGAAAAAAAAAAAAAAAAAAAAGAGGACAGAGTGTTCTGAATCTGTATTCCACTACCTTTATTGCAGACAGGCATAGAGATACTGTCAGTGCACTTAGCTGATAAGGTTAACAGCTGTCTCTTTTTCTGCAAAGCAATAATGATTTCGGCAGTTCTGTTCTGCAAAATGTGTGGTGGGGGGTTGCATGAGAAGTGACAAATGGCTGACTTTTTCTTACTGTCACAGCTTTGGTACTATTTTTGTTTCATCTTAATATCATATAAGGAAGTATAAACAACTATCGTTGCACATTACAGAGTTTTATTTTGGTAATGTCCTGTACAACCTCAAGTTTTAGTAAGAACATCCAACTCTGGTCATCAGAAAGTTGGCTACCCTAATAGGGGACACATATTTTCTGTGTGGAGTCTGCATGTCCTCCCCGCAGTCGAGTGACATTTAAAAAATATGCAGGTAGGTGCGTGCATGAATGGGCATGCCTTCTTTAAAGGTTGGGAGTCAGGCTGGCACCTTGGCACCATAAAAATCCACTGCCAGTCATTAGCGGACCGGAGTTCTGCTGTGGCGACCCCTAACCGAGAAAAGCTGAAAGACATTAGTATTTTATATATTGATCCACTTGTAAGTGATATTTTCTGCAACTGCAAACATTTTATGCAAAGTTAGTTTAGTCTTATATGCAGAGCAGAACTATTAGTTTGTCATGGTGAAGGGGTAGTAATGCAAGAAAAATGTGAAAATGTTATGTATTAAGTCATTTGTGCCTCCGTTTTAAAAAAATCTTCTAACACAAATTCAAGAACAGATAGTTGTACTTTTTTTGGACTTGTATAACACATTTTGAGCAAGAGCAAAGAGCACATTAGCACATTTTTCCAACATTTAAGAAAAATAAATCATCTTTCTACTGCTGCATACATTGGTGCATAGCAGAACAATTTTTCACAAACTGTCGATTAACAGCTCTTGGATTACATTGCTATCTTTGACACTTCAGGAAGAGTGTGGGGAAGCTCTGTTAGTGTTCTTAACACAAGACTACAAAATGGCAATCTTTACAAAAGACTAGTGTTTAGCTACTTCAAATAGGCCCTGACAGAAATGTATATGATGATTTAATTTGGAATAAAATGCAAGCAGTCCTGTTACAGAAGGCGTGTACGATGTCTGTGAGATACTACTGCCATTGTATCTCAATGGATGAGGAAGGTAACATCACATCCTTATTTCTAGCATGACTCATATAACGAGGACTTGAAAGGGATTCTTGGAAGGGGACAAGAAAGCAGAAAAACAAGATCATGTTACAATATCAGGCCCTGTTTTGGACATTTTATGGAAATAATTTATTAAAATTTTAAAAGAAATACCTAGAGTGATTTTAGTGCATTAAAATAGTTTGGGAAACACATAAACAATTAAAAAAACATGTTTTGAGTTCCAATATGGAGTTTCCTTGAATGAAAAAGCTTTACCATGAAACAGTGCATGCTTTAAAACTGTCCCTGCAACAGAAGGTATATGCCATGTATAGCCTTTGACAGTGTCTTTTGTATCTAAAGAAAATTATTCATTCACCTTCACTTGACTGTAAATGCTAAATTAAGAAGAATATTCGTCACTTGCAGTTTTATTTTCTAGGTGTTTTAGATTGTATTGTGTGTTTTGTTTCACTAAAATGTTTCATTTTTATCAAGTTTGCACTTATATTCTTAATTTACAAACCAGAAGTATGTTCATACTATTGTCAATGTATGTTATTACAATAATGAAAGCGAACTTTGATGAGATGAAATTCCAGTAGTTTGCACATATTATTACATCTAATTTCTGATCATCGTTGTGATTCTATTGTATTTTAGTGTGACATCAATAGGGTAAAAAACGTGATTTAAATACAGAGCTACAAATAAAACAAGCTGGCAGTAGCACAACTTGTAATTGTAAAGAGAAGTACAGATGTGCTTGCTTGAGTGCACTGTCTTCTGTCATTGTGTAATGAGTTTGTATCATCCTCTTCTAGCCCCCAGCCTTTTTTGCTCCGTAATATAAATATAAAAGCTGCTATTTCTTGTTTCAAGAGAAGTATCCAGCTTTAACTGCAAGCTGACATTTGAATACAAAACTGTCTTTCTTGCAGCTACTGTTTCAAGTTAAATTTTGTAATATTCCATTGTTTTTGTGGTTTCCTTCAGGACCATGCTCCTATTTGCCATAGTTACTTACATTCAGAAATGTATTCTTGTTGCTAAGTGCCAAGCCATGTCTGTGTTTGTCTTTTGTCTTTCATTATTGCTGTTCCAGCCAACTTTGCCAACTTCTTTTAGGATCATTTCCAATGCATTTTATTTTTTCATTTGAATCCTGAATCCTGAACCATATTTCTTTGTTGTATAGCCTTGATGAAAATAAGCATATGAATAACTGACTACATTTGTTTTTCTTTCTTTTTTTAATCACACTAATATATAGTTTACACATTTTGATGACATGGCAGTATTTTCTCTTTTATGTTCACTAAGGCAGTCTCTGATTTTAATGTACTGCAGATTCAGAGTACAGTCTAACACTAAACAAAATTCAATACACAATTTAGCTAAGCAAGACAGGTGAAGAGTCTTAGTTTTTTTTTTTCTCTTCTTCTTTTTAGTTCTCTTTTTTTATTTTATTTTTATTTTCCTTTTCTTCTTTTTAGTTCTCTTACTACTTCATTCCCTAGTTGTAAATCAAATGTTTTTGATGAAGGTTGTCTTTTGTCTGACTCAGCCATTTCTCATTTCTCAGATTAAATGAGTACATTATTAGTAAGTAACAAATGAAGATAAAATACCTCATATAGTGTTGTCAGACATTACATTTTTAACTATTACTGACAATAATTTGCAAGTCATCAGTCAGCAAGGATGATTGTTTATAGCCAGACTAGTGATATTATGTGGTAAAGCCTTGACTATGACACAGGCAACCCAGATTCATTTAGTGGGTCAAACAACTGATAGTGTTGGATGGGAGGAAGGGTATTGCCTATACTGAGAGGGAGGTGGTTTCCTGGTGTGCTCTGCATGCCGGTCTGCTGTCACTGGATGAAGTGCTCTCAATGACTTGAAAGTAGGTGCTGATCTAGGAGGGACATGTGCTGTTTCTGTACAGGCAGGTGAGAGTACCTCCTGCCTCATATGTGAAGGTAACATACATGCAAGGATGTGGAGGCAGTGCTGGTAGTCCATGCAGAGATGCATGTGTGCACATCAATACCAGTGCAGGGGCTGGGGCTGGAAGTGAAAATACTGGGATGACAAAATGTGTCCCCCAGTGTTTGCTCAGGTGATGCCCCCCCCCCCCCACCACAGGTCTTCACTGTCATGGCTCTGAAGGAAGAAATACCGGACACATGTCACTAGGAAGGCTGGATGTTCAGTGGGTTGAGGGGAGAAAAAGATACAGAAAAAAATTATATCTGTGGTTTGGACTATTTATTTAATTAAAATTTATGGTGTAGGCATACAACTTTGCTAGTGTTAGTTTTACTTTCTGAGTGGAAGATGTGCTTGATATCACATTACCTTAGTTCAGGTATCACAACCAGTCTTATAGGTTCATAGGGTCATAGGCTGGTACTAGGCTATCAGCCCTAGGGCCTATACAAGCCTAGCCATAATGATTCCCTGGATATTTCTTCACACAATATTTACTTCCTGGACCCCTGTCTAGCAGGGTGACTGACGTGATCCCCGGGGTGAATTTCCTATCTCCCATCCAATCGTCAAGGTTCCTTTTGAAGAGGGCCAAGAAGGTGCGCTGCTTGATATGTATGGGCAGTCTATTCCAGAGTAGGGGAGTCTCTGGGTCAGAAACCTATCCCTCCAGCATGTTTTGTTTATTGTGATGACAAGGTTTAGATCCCTGGAGCGTGTGGCTCTGAGGGATTGGGATTTCTTTAAGTGGAGCATGTCCAACAGCTCAGGGTTTGACATGGCCTTGTATGTTAAGCACAGATCACCTCTGAGTAGATGATATGCCACAGAATATAGCTGGAGTTTTTTTAGACTGTCAGCATAGGGCATCTGCTTTAGGCCTGTGATTTTTTTAGTGAGGTATTTCTGTGGCCTTTCCAGCTGTTGCAGATGTCTTGTGAGGTACATACCAAACGGGGCATTGTACTCTATAATGGTCTAATGAGGGACGAGTAAAGTGGAACAATGACCTCCTTTTTTCTAGATGTAAAGCCCTTAGTTATGAGGAGTGCCACATAGAAGGATTTCTTGACTGTTGTGGTGATGTGGTTATCGAAGGTGAGACCACTGTCCACCTGTGTCCCTAAGTCTCTCATCACACTTTCAGTGTTTAGTGTACTGCCACCTATATGGTAATTCATGGGTACATGGTTTTTCCCAAAGGAGATAACTATACATTTCTTGGCATTAAGCTTGAGCCCATGGCTCTGGCACCAAGCATCTGTTTCTGTAAGGTCCTTTTGTAGAATATCCACATCATTTGGGGATTCAATAATGGCTCCCAGTTTGCAGTCATCTGCAAACTTTGTTAGCCAGAGTCCCTTAGTGTTGGCCTGTACTTCAGAGAAGTAGATGCTAAATAAGAGCGGCCCCAGGACTGAACCCTGAGGTACTCCACTTATCACCTGTCTGGAGCTGGATTTGGAGTCAGCTACTTTTATAGTCTGGGTTCTTTCAGTAAGCCAGCTGGCAACCCATCGAGTGACATAGGGATTTATGCCCAGCTTAGTAAGTTCATCTATGATTCCAGAGTGGGGGATCGTGTCAAAGGCCTTGGCAAGGTCCAGATAAGCTGTTTGGACCTCTTTACCCTCATCCACAGGTCTGGAGACTGATTCAAAGAAGTCAATCAGGTTCAGGAGACAAGATTGGCCCTTCACGAACCCAGACTGGATAGTGTCCAGTGTTTGAAGGTTGCCAATGTCTTTGTTTATAAGTTCCATGATAATGTGTTCCATGCCCTTGCAGATCAGGCTCATCAGACTGATGGGACGGTAGTTCCCGGGATCCAAGCTGGATCCCCCTTTGTGGAGTGGGATAACTGTAGCTGTGCGCCACTCAGTAGACATGAAGCCTGAGGTGAGGCTATGATTAAACATGACACTTAGGTGAGGTGCCAGTACATTTTGTAGTTCATGTAGTACACAGCCCAGGATATCATCTGGTTCCATGGATGTTGTATTCTTAGCTTTGGAGAGTGCAGTTTCTACCTGTGTGGCCGTGATTACTGGAATTTGGCAATCTTTTGGTATTGAGATGGTCCCTTTAGGGGGTGAGAGGGGGGGGTGAAATTGGCACTAAATCGATCTGCCAGGATATTGGCCATATCCTTGGGATCAGTATAGTTAATGCCATTCTGTTGTAGCTCAGAGCAGATATGAGCATTGCCATTTAGATTCTTGACATAACTGTAGAATGCCTTGTGATTGTCTTTGGAATCTTTAGCAATTTTATTTTCATAACTTGCTTTGGATGATTCTATGAGGGATCTCAGCTTCTTACTGAGGCTGGTAAGGGAGTTTTTTCCTCTTTTCTTCAACAGTTTCTTCCTTCTGTTGTATAATTTGTTTATGGCAGGGGCCCACCAGATTGGCTTCCTTTTTTTGGAGGAGAGCGTCTTGGTTCTATTTGGGATGGCACAATTCATGCACGAGTGGATGTGCTCATACAGTGCCTTAGTGTAGGATTCAGCAGTCGAACTTTCAGCTCCCGTCTGCATGGGTGTCGTGAAGTTTGTCACTTCTGACTTGAGTAGCATGAAGCTGGCTTTGGAGAAGTTTTTTTACAGAGATTTCCTTACTGGAGGGTGGGGGTGGGATGTGGATGTCAAGGTTTATTAGCTTATGGTCCTGACCAATGGGGGAGGGGACCACTGGTATGGAGCATCTATCTCCCATGTTGGTAATGACCAGGTCTAGGATATTGGAGCCCCTGGTAGGACAATGGATTAGTTGATCCAGGGCATTGGAATTTATGAATTCCAAGAACCGTTGGGAAAAGGTGTTGGTACCCGAGTAGTTTTCCCAGTTAATGGCAGGGTAGTTGAAATCACTCAGTATTAGGGTGCTTATTTGTATCTTAATATTTTCCAGTATGTTTAGAAAGGTGTAGTGAGAATGTTGGGGCATAGTGGGGGATCTGTAGCAAGCTACAATTTGGATTGTAGTCTTACCTTGTGTTAGTTGCACCTGGAGAATTTCAGATGCATTGTGTTGGGCAACTAGCCTGGAGGTGTGAATATCCATGGTGAATATGGATACTCCTCCACCTTTAGTGTTTCGGTCTTGGTTTGGTGGCCGAAAAGTGTGGTAAGAGTTGTAGCCTGGTATTGCAGGGGTGCTCTCTGGAGCCTTGAACCCGATCTCAGTTACTGCACAGATATCAATGTTCTCCATTTTTAATCTGTTTCAGTATAACAGCATAGTCCAGTGCTTCTAAAGAAATTTTTCTGAAAATTTACCAGTAAAATGTAATATTTTTATCTGTATTTTGTAATGCTAGTATTTTTTTTTTTACATTTTGATATGTTTTTACTACACATTGATTATCTGAATTTTTAAGCATTCTTGTCAGTGTACCCAATTAGTTTATGTTTTTTAGATACAGTTAAAAGTTTGATTTGGGTCAGAGATGGTATCTTTTGGTTGACAGTGGATATTTTGGGATCTCTTATGTCAAATTATCTTTTTGTTGTCCCTCCATTGTAGTGAATAGGAGAGAGTGCTTATTTTTACATATATGTTTATATATATATATATATATATATATATATATATATATATATATATGTTCATAGGTTCATAAGTAGGTACTAGGCTATCTGCCCAAAGGCATTTATAAGCATAGCCAGTTTGTGTTGGCTTTCGCCTCCCCCTTAGATTAGTTCCCTGTGCCTCTGACCAGAAGACCCACTGAAGTGATCCCCAGGGTAAACTTCCTGTTTCCCATCCACTCATCAAGGTTTCTCTTGAAGAATGCTAGTGAGGAGCTCTGCTTAATGTAGATTGGAATCTTGTTCCAAAGCATGGGAAGTCTCTGGGACATGAATCTATCCCTCCAGCACGTCCTATTTATTGTTGTGGTGAGGTTTAGATCCCTAGAGCGTGTGGCTCGAGGGGATAAGGTTTCCTTTAGGTGGAGCATGTCCATCAATTCTGGGTTGGACATGGCCTTGTATGTCAGGCAGAGATCACCTCTGAGCAGGCGGTATGCAACCAAGTACAGCTGGAGTTTCTTCAGTCGAGCTGCATAGGGCATCTGTTTGAGGCTAGTGATCCTCTTGGTGAGGTACTTCTGTGGTTTTTTCAGCTGTTGTAGGTGTCTTGTAAGGTACATCCCAAATGGGGCATTGTACTCTATGATGGGTCTGATGAGTGATGAGTAGAGGGGCACAATGACCTCTTTTGATCTGGATGCAAACCCTTTTGTGAGTAGGTGGGCCACATAGAAGGATTTTCTAACCACTTTGGCAATGTGATTATCAAAGGAGAGATTACTGTCTACTTGGGTCCCCAGATCCCTTATTACGTTTTCTGTAATTAGGGGACTACCACCTATGTGGTAGTTTGTGGGTACTTTGTTATTTCCAAAGGGAATAACTATGCACTTTTTGGCATTTAGCTTGAGGCCATGATTTTGACACCAGGTATCCGTTTCAGTGAGACCCTTTTGGAGGATGTCTGTGTCAGCTGGTGAGTCAGTTATAGCCCCTAATTTGCAGTCGTCTGCGAACATGGTCAGCCATAGTCCTCCTGTGCCTGTCTGTACCTCTGAGATGTATATGCCAAACAGGAGGGGTCCTAGGACTGCGCCCAGGGGAATGCCACTTGTAACCAGTTTAGAGTCAGACCTAGCTCCCACAACTCTCTCCATGCAAGTTCTGTTTGTGAGCCAATTGGCAACCCATCTTGTGACATAGGGGTTTATGTTCAGGCTGGTGAGCTTGTCTATAATACCAGAATGGGGAATGGTGTCAAAGGTCTTTGTGAGGTCTAGGTAGGCTGTTGTACCACCTTTCCTTTGTCTATAGCTTTGGTAACTGTCTAAAGAAGTCCACCAGGTTTAGGAGACATGATCTGCCTTTAACAAAGCCGAACTGGATAGGGTCCAGTGTTTGGAGGTTCCCAATGTCTCTGTTAATGAGTTCCATGATGATGCACTCCATAGCCTTGCAGACCAAGCTAGTCAGGCTTATAGGGTGATAGTTCCCAAGGTCTGTTGTGGCTCCACCTTTGTGGAGTGGAATAACTGTTGCTGTGCACCACTCTATGGGTACGTAGCCTGTGGAGAGACTGAGTTTGAGCAGTGTGTTTAGGTGAGTGGTTAGTTTGTCTTTGACCTCATGTAGGACACAGCCTGGAACACAGTCCGGTCCCATTGATGCTGTGTTCTTGGCTTTGGAGAAGGCTATTTTAACCTGAGTGTCTGTGATTTCAGGGGCTGTCTTCTAATATGGTTATGGGCTCTTTTGGTGGTAAGAGGGGGGTGAAGTTTGCTCTGAACCTGTCTGCCAGGCTGTTGGCAATATCGGTTGGTTCAGTGTATTTTGTACCATTCTGCACTAACTCCGAACAGATCTGAGCATTGCCACTTAGATTCTTGACATAGCAGAAGAATGCCTTGTGGTTATCTTTGGAGTCCTTGGCAAGTTTTCTTTCAAAGCTCACCTTGGACGATTTTATGAGGGATCGTAGTTTCTTGCTGATACTGATCAGGGATGTCTTCCCTTCTTGGGATTTTACTGTTTTCTGTACTAGTTTCCTCCTTCTATTGTATAGCTTGTTTATGGCAGGGGTCCACTAGACTGGTTTTCTTTTCTTGGAGGAGTGAGTCTTGGTTTTGCTTGGGATAGCATGATCCATGCATTCTTGTAGGTGCCCATAGAATGCATTAGTAAAGGATTTTGCATCTTGGACAGCGTTATCCTTTAGCATGGGGGCTTTGAAACTTTCCACCTCCGTCTTAAGTAATGTGGTTTGCTTTTGAAAAGTTTTTCATGGTGGTTTCCTTGTCCAGGGGTGGAGGCGGAATGTGGATATCCAAAGTAATTTGTGTATGGTCAGATCTAACCAGCGACGGGTTGACCTCCGGTGTGGAACACTGATCACCCATGTTGGTGATGACCAGGACCAATATGCTGTCACCTCTGGTGGGAGTGTTGGCCAGTTGTTCCAGGATGTTTAAGTTTATAAATTCTAGGAAATGTTGGGCAAGGGAGTTAGTACTTACGTAGTTCTCCCAGTTAATGTTTGGGTAGTTGAAATCACCCAATATTAGGGTGTTTGGTAGGACCTTTATGTTACCAGAAATGCGGAATGGGGGTTCTGGGACATGGTGGGTGATCTGTAGCAAGCTACAATTTGAATTGCAGTTTTGCCCATTGTTAGTTGCACGTGGATAATCTGTGAAGCATCTTGCTGTGCCACTACCTGGAGTTGTGGGTATCCTTGATGAATATGGATACTCCCCACCTTTTGTATTTCAGTCCGGGTTCTGTGGCTGAAATGTATGGTATGAGTTGTTGCCTGGTAGTGCTGGGGTGCTCTCTGGAGCCTTAAACCAGGTTTCTGTTACTGCACATATATTGATTTTCTCCATACTGAGGAGTGCCTTGAGTGTGTGCATTTTGAGGTTTAGACTTCTGGCATTGAGTAGTATTACCCTCAGATTTTTGTTACTTGTGCTATTTACGGTGGTGGGTTTGACTTTTGAGCCTTGCCTAAAAAGGCACTATGGGGTTGGCAAGAGCCTTGGCCAGTATTTGAAAACCTAAGGGTGACAGGTGCAAGCCGTCTCTAGCGAAGCAGTGTGGCTTGTCAAGCATGTCATCCCAGGCAGACAGACACTGGATCCCCTTTGAATGACACCAGAAACCTAGCTAATTGTTGAAATTGATCATTTTTTTTCTTTATACCGTGGTATCATTCTTGGTGAGGGCAGGATGCTAATTAGGATGAGGGTCATACAGGCCTGGGCTACATGATCAGAGAGCTCTTCCATGTCTCTTTTCATGTAGTCCAGGGAGGTACGGCTCAGGTCATTCACACCAACTTGGACAATGACAGAGTCATATTTGTACTTTTTCTGGAGTGACCTGAGTGCTTGTGTTATGTGGCGGATCCTGGCACCTGACAGGCAGCTAACAGTAACCTTCTCTTTATTCAGCCTAGTGAGTGGGACATCAGTATGCCTGACTATAGAGTCACCTATTACTAGTATGTTTGCTATGCTATTTTGCCTTGAGGGCTGTGATTGCGTGGCACACTGGTTTTGTGAAGTATGTGTTTCATGATTTGTGTTGGGGGGTGGAGGTTGCTTGGAGAGCTGCTTTGGAGGGCTCTGTTGCTTTTGCAGATTTTTATTTAGAGCATCTGAGTATGTTTTCATGTATTTATGTGTGTTTTTTGCCAGTGCTGGTTTAATGGGTCTATGTGAGACTGGTGGTGTGATGCCAGTATTTCCCTTCTCCTCTTGACTGTCTGGTCCAGTCTTGGATTGAGAGAGCTTAGCCTCCAGTTTGGCTTTATAATTGCATCTCTCGCATGTATTAGTGTTTGGTTGTAGGAGGAGAGGGTTGTCTGTGTACATGAGGCAGTTGTAACATTGCCTCAAAATGCCCAGATTCACCAGTTGGACTGGAGAGTACACCTGAAACTGCTCTTTGGACATGCCTGGATAGGTACAGTAAACTGTTTTACTGAATGGCTGGTAAGGTCGAATAGAGAGCCTTATCCTACAGTAGTGCTAGGGTTTATAAGTGCTTGCTATGAGTTTCGAGCAAGTGCTGGGCTGAGAAATGAATGGCTTGAGTGCTTAAGTTGAAAGTTTGTCTAGTTCCAAGGGAAAAATTGAAGAGGAGACTTTGTGGAGCCGGGAATAGTTATACCCTAGCTAACCGGTGCTGCCCTGCACACAAAACCGGGCAAATGCCTTTTTTATAGCAGGGAAATGAAAGAGAGAGAAATTATCCCAAAATGGCCAATAAACTACTACGTTCTGGGCTGAAACCACTCCTCCAGGGACAGATCGTCTGCTCAAAGCTCCCCTCTCTCACAGGTGAACAGAGAAACTTCCTTCTATCCAAAAAAGGTATGGGCAAACACAAAGATTTGTAACACAGCCCTGAATTCAGCACTAACCTGTAAACTGGACTATACTAGCTTAGAAAGGCGGGAAACAAGTATATATATATTTTTTTCAGAAAATAAAGCAGATGCAATCAAAAAAACACTTTAAATGCGCATAAAAAGATGCTTATTGTTGTATATCTCAGTTCAGAGTTGTAGTCAATGCCCCTAGTAATAAAGTAGGAAGAAACACAAATACAGTAAAAGCAGATGAATAAAGTGTATTTTTTTATATATATAAAACAATAGAAAATGGACAATCTGATTTAAACAAGTTATCCAATTAACCAGAAAAAAACTCAAAACTGAGCCCTGTTCCAGCAGTCTTCAATCAGACAAGTTCTAACTGCACACTGCCGCTACTAGGGTGCAGAGGAACCTTCTCCAAAAAAAAATGGCCTGGATCAGTGCTCAAGTTATACAAACAAAGCTAGATTCAGGAGGCCTGAATCTGGTCCTATGCTACAGCAACAAGGTGCACCACTTTCAGAAAGAAACAGTTCAAATAAGCAGTCACAATAAGCCTGTAACCAGAAAGTCCCAGCTCAGAAGGGCAGGATCCAGCCTCTCGTCCCACAAGAGTGCAGACCACAAACCTTCTTAATGTAGAATAACTGCCCTGAAGCCCAAGTGCTTAAACTAGAATTAATACACTTTTAGAATAGCAGACACTGAGCCTTCAGTCAGCAATTCCCAGCTTAAAAGGATGTAAGCTACCTGTCCTGCCACAACAGTGCAGACCACAAACCTTCTTAATGTAAAACAACCGGTATGAAGCCCAAGTGCTTAAACCAAAAGACTTAGAATAACAGTTACAATTTAATCAAGCTACTGCCAAGCAGCAATAAGTGCAGCAGAATAAATAAAATTGAGTACTTTTAAGAAGAGGCAAAACCAAAATAAAGTAGGGGGAAACACAAATACAGTAAAAGGAGATTAATTTTTTTTTTTTTTTTAGTTAGTAAAGTGCAAGGAGAGAGGAAGGAAGAACCTAAGTGGGTTGGTCTTCTCAAATCTTCTCTCTGTATTATGTAGAATGATCACTAGACTCAGAATATGAGCTCACTATATTCGGTTAAGTGAGCAAATGAGATGGAGTCAGGAGGAGTGTTCAAATACAGACTTACAGGAGGGGCGGGCAATTCCAGAGCCACCAACACTAACACAAAAACAAGAACAGGGAGGATGAGTGGGGACAAACAAGAAGAAGAATAAGTACAGTTGTACAGATTACAGAGATATTAAATCAAAATGCAGACAAAAAATGAGAATAAACATTTATCTTTTCTCAATATCACAGCTGGCAGTAGGTCAAGCTCTCTGCAGCAGCATGAGCAACAGGTATATCTGATTTAAAACACAGGACAGAAACCAAACAATACAGATGCAGGAATACTTTGGCCAAATGAAACTAGTTCTGAAAACTTACTGCCACTAAGAAAGAGACAAGGCCTCCATTCAAAGGATTTCACTACAACTGAGGTCAACACTAGGAGATATACAGCTATAACACACAAGAAAAAGAATAAGAATAGTTGTAAAGATTACAGAGATATTAAATAAAAATGCAGACAAAAATGAGAATAAACACTTATCTTTTCTTAGTATCGCAGCTGGCAGTAGATCAATCTCTTTGCAACAGCCTGAGCAATATATATATACATATATATATATATATGTATATATATATATATATATATATATGTATATATATATATATGTATATATATATATAGATATATATATATATATATATATATATATATATATATATATATATATATATATATTTCCCAAAGGGATTCACATTTAATTTAATGGGGTTTAATGTATTTTCTCATTATAGTCCAAGTAGATTTTGATAAGGTTTTGTTTTCTTTCTGTTGTTAGGATGATATAATCAGCCTTTAGATTTTTTTTTTACCATGCTATTTCTTTACGGGTATCAAGGTGAGGATATATTCATCTGTAGCTATAGTTTTTATATTTAGCTGTCTACCTGTCTAGATTTATCTGTCTATCTGTATATGTATATATATATATATATATATATATATATATATATATATATATATATATAATATATAGAGAGATATATTATATATATATATGTCTACATAATATTTAACATTTTTGTAAGGGGTTGCTTACTTATGCCTGTACGAGTAGTTATGGCTCTGCTGTGCTACACTTGCTGCTGTCATCTTATATTAGATAATGTGGAAAACTGAGCACATTTTATGAGTCTGAGGGGGTAGAAGCTGTGGCATAGGTAATCAAAAGTTATGCTTCACTAGCTCAACTATATAACTGTGTAACAATGCAGTTCCTGTAAATAGCCTTTCTGTCCACTATGGGGCACCCTGAATTATGTTACCATAGCCTGACTGCTGATGCAGAACTAAGATTTCACCCATTGGTGTCATTGATCATGCATCAGTTAGTACCTCAGAAATCAAGAGATGAATTCAGAATGGTTAGTTGGATTGGTCAGCCATCAGATCACCTATCTTAAGTGATATAAGGGAGAACTGCATTACAGTCATACTGACCACTGATGAAAATAAGGAACAGAGACAAGCTGATTGTGGCAGCAGTCTCCTTATGCAACAAGCAAACACACACACACACACACACACACACACACACACACACACACACACACACACGCACACGCGCACGCACACACACACACACGCACACGCACTATACACTATCCCTCCTCAGGAAGGAATATGTGAATCCATCCATCCATCCATCCATCCATCCATCCATCCATCCATCCTCAACCCATTTTCCCATTTTGAACATGGGGTCAGAGTGTCACTTCAGCAGTGACAATGATCTCAAGCCAAGGTTTACACTGCCGGGTGGCTAGCCCTGCCGCGGTAGTTCATGCACACGCACTCACCTATGGCTAATTTCGTGTGTCCAATCCACCTACTGTATATCTTTGGAATGTGGGAGGAAACTGGAGCACCTGGAGGAAACCCACTTGACTGCAGAAGGACATGCAGACTCCACATGAATAACATGAAGAAAAAAAGCTATTCCTCATTATGATGGGTCTTTCTGTGGTCAGCTCTCCTCCCTTGAGCAAGGTGTAACAGCATCCCAAGTAACCTAAAGGATTTCTATTGTGATGGGAAAGGACCAGCTCAAGTGATGGGATGTAACACTTTTGTCCAGTTAAGCAAGAAACCATGCATACATACATACATACAGACACACAAATATTTCAAGCACGTGCTTTAAAGCCCTTCTAGCTTGCCAATATGCCAAAACACTTGTTCCCATAATAAATGTCCAGGCTGTTCTTAAAAATATCTAAACTAGTACTTGTTTTAATGTAATTTGGTAGTCTGTTCCAAGCATCAGCTACTCTGTCAGAGAACCAATTAGTACACTTCTCATTCCTACAGAATCTTCTACATAGGTTATCTGATGATTCTCTAGTATTTTTGATAACCCCAAACATTCCCAGAGGTAGTTGGCTCTAAATACCCTATATACCTGAATAAGATCTCCTCTTAAATATCTATAAGAGACACTGTACAAGTTCAGATATTTTAGTCTTTCAAAATAACTTAGATTTTCACATCCATGGATGCCCTTAGTATATTTCCGTTGTACTCTTTCCAGTTTATTCGTGCTTGTTTTCCTATAGGGTTTACATATTGTTATTCAATACTCAAGTTTGGGTCTAATGTAACTAACAAACAATGACTTCATTATGTTTAATTTCCTAGACTTTATAAATATTTTTATACAGCCTATAGTTCTATAACTATCATTAGCCAATTGGTTGATATGATTAGAATCTACCCATATATTCAGGTCCTTAAATGAGTCTACAGTTTCAATCACTGCATGCTGCATTAAATATTTACCTTTCAGTTTATGTCTCCCAAATCTCATATGCTTAGTTTTTGATGTATTTTTCAACATATTATTCTCCTGTGCCCAAATGGTCAATTTAGTCAAATTATTTTGCAGACATGCCTTATCTGTAACACTTGTAATCAGTTTACTAATTTCAGGTTGTCAGCATATAGACTGTAGAACACCTCAGATGAAAAAGTAAAGTCTGAAAGATACAATCTAAACAAGTAAGGGCCTAGTACAGAGCGGTGGTGGATACAAATAGGAAGTCATAAAGTAAGGAGTGAAACTGCAAAGAAGAATATGTGTATTTTTACTCTTCCTGATGATTGTTTGCATCTGTACTGAGCATAGATTGCCTCCTTGGTTCCCAGAAACATAACATCATGTGTACCAATCAGCTGCCTGATTGATGCACACAACACTTCTTATGTGCAGCACTGCTATAAGGCTTTCTGAGTCAGACTTTTCCGTGCATTTCTCTGTATAGTGTGAACTATGTCTGAGTCTCACTAAAAGTATCCTGCACTACATCATAGCTGCATTTCAGTTAACAGACCATGCATACAGAGCAGTATAACATATAGGATGAGGGGACTGACCAGAGTATAAAGTTATTTACTGGATTCAGGAATGGAAAAATACTGCATAAAATGTTTTGCTTAATAATACAAAGATAGTTACAAAGAGAATAGTGACTTTACAGAAACAGTGCTGTAACTGCTGGTCCAGGTTGTTACACATCAGTAATGGAAAATGGATAATTTAACAGAAAAAAAATGTTTAAAATTGAAAACAGGATTTTACCCTCATTGAGTGTTGGCAAAGGCTGCTTAAACAAAAGTGTGTAGCACACTTACACAGTGGTTATAATACGTATAGAACTGTATCCTAGTGCAAGACAGTCTGTACCAGAGTTATACTCTGCCAGTCTTCCAGAATTGTATCCTTGTATAAAATGTAACCTTGAATACCATATTAATGAATCCAGCACTTCATATAATATATATGTAAATGCTTGCAAACACACTTGAGTATGACAGGACCATTATTCTGTAAAATTACTGAACACAGATTTTAAGATGATGGAACAAAGATGATGACTGCATTTGATGTCTGCCAGAGAACACTGGACAACTTTTATACTGAAGGAGCAAAACTTTGTAATGTAGATAGTGACATTTTAGATGATTATAGTGGGTGTTAAATCAGACCAGTTATTGTATAGTCTGATGCCACTGAAGAAAATATCTGAAAAATCTTCAGAGAAGATGCAGGCATTTACAGGAGTTTAAGCTGAAAATTACTGGCAAAACGTATCAGTGTTCACAAGAGAAATTAAATGAGTCAGGAATGCATTTCAGAGTACATAGCAGAACTGCACAGGCTAGCTGAAAATTGCAAGTGTCTAGGGAGACTTACTGATCTATTAATTGGCACAATTTTATTTATTTTTGCCCCTTGTTTTCAATAGCTGACATCCACCCTATTCCCTATCTCCTGATTGATTTACCCCCTTCTTTTCTTTTTCTCCTTCCTCTCAGGGAAGGCATAGGGTCTGGTTGAATCCTACTGTGATTCTACAGATAAGCTCCTACTCTCTAGGGTGAGAACAACCATTTTACCTTGACTTTTAAGACAGCTGTTTCTCCTTTAAGAAGTGAGAGAGCCAGGAGATTGGCATTGTACTCCTGGAAGGAGTGGGAATTTCTGAGAACTGCAATGAACTGGAAGTCCTTACTAGGCAAACTGATTATGATGTCACATGTGTCACTACCTGCAGTGCTGAATCAGTTCAACTCCCCTACAAAACTAAATGAATTGTAGTCTACCTGTAGCTTAGGGATATGGTTTTGCTTCTACCAAGGTATGCCTCAACTGGAAGCAGAACCTCAATCCTTCCATATGGGGTGTGTGAGCTGATGTCATTCCTTAAATTGTACTTATCTTACCTGAACATCAATAAAACAAAATAAATCATTATTAACTTCAGAAAAAGCTCTGCCATACATCTGCCCCTCAAGATCAATGGTCAGGAAGTGGAGAGAGTATAAACTATTAAGTTCCTGGGTACACGTATCAGGGGATCTTTCTTGGAGTACAAACATAGGACAGCTAATTAAAAAAGCCCACCAGTGACTACACTTTCTAAGATGGCTGAGAAAAGCAAAGCTCTCTATGAATGCTCTAAATATCTTCTACTGAGGAGGCATCATGAGCATTATCACCAGCAACTGCACTGTATGGTTTAGTAACAGTACAATGGCTGAAAGGAAGAAGCTGCAAAGAATAATTAGAACAGCAGAAATGATTGTGGGCACTAGTCTTCCTACCTTACAGGAGCTCTTTGAAATGAGATGTAAAAAGGAGTCCCACAAAATACTGGGTGACACTTCTCATCCAGCGTATGCTTGGTTCACTAAACTTGCATCTGGTAGAAGGTTATGGAGTATCTGCTGCAGGACCTCCAGATTTATGAACAGTTTTTATCCAACTGAAATAATACTCATTAATGCATATGTAAATCTGGATGTATCAAAACTATAATAGATTGTTAGGGTCTCATTCTTTTCCTTTTTTCATACAGTAATTCTATTTATTTATTGCATACTAAAATTAATATATTCTCATTCAAGTGCAATTCCAATCACTTCCTTATGTGCAATATCACCCAATCTCACCTCTGTCTATAGTGTACTTTTCTTTTCATGTGTTAATCGTCTAGTATGCAGTGTTGTCCAGTGTATATAAATAGTGTACAAGCAAGTGAGTCAGCTACCTAGACTTTTACTTTTTGTAATATAGTTATTTTTTTTCTTTAATATCTATCATGTCTTGTCTTTTTGTGTGTTTTTTTCCTGTAAAAGAGCTGACACTCAAAATTTTGTTTAGGTAGCACTTGTATTTCCTAAATGACAATAAAGTTTCTTTGAATCTTTGAATTAACCTGACTCTTCCAGCATACAAACTACTTAAGGAACACCAGTTTTGAAACTGCTGAAGCTGAACCAAAGAGCTGCACTAGTTCTTTGCTGCAGATACTGACCCAGCCTCACACTAATATCAAATCATCATTTTCATTAAAGCAGCCATGATGCCAGCCACTGCTGCTTAAATGACTACCATCAATGTATGAGCACCTGATGAGCAACTCTTCCCCAGTGTTGATTGTGGCTGTAACACCTTGCACCAGGGGCACTGTCAGCTTTGCCTCCCTTAGATACAGTATTGCCAGTGATGTTTGATGACAAAATGAAAAAAGTAAAATATGTATGAATGCCATGTAAAAATGAGTGACAGAGAATTCTTAAAAGGAAGCTTAACTTGTTGATTTGTGGCAGATAGCTCTATAGATTAGTAAAATGTCTTTTTATAGGACAGTAATTCCTGACAGGTAGCTGAGATGTCAATGGTCCTATTTCAATTTGACCTGCAAAAGAAGGGAACATTCCTGTTGATGTTCTGTCCTTTATTCTTATGCCCTAAGAATGCAGAGCTCAAGAAGATTATGTAATAATGTTTTCAACCACAAAGAAACAGTTAATATAATTACTGGGATAAAAATATCAGCTGATGTCACCAGGTAGTTGTTTTATGCAGCAGCAAGCATTTCAAGAGTATCTACAACTCATTCCTATGGAAGATGGTTATGGAGCAGGATGAGATGTTCAACCTTCTGGAATCATCCAGCTCCATGTAATGAGGAGTAATGCAAGTCCAGGTAAGTTTAAGCTCAACTCGTTTCTTTAAAAATATCTTGACCTTGTCATATTTTCATGAATTGCAGAGGTAATATCCGAAATAATGAACATATTTTCATTAATAATTTTTTTCAGCATATTCGTCATCCCAGATATTTGAAATCATCCTAACATCACCAGCATAGGTGAATTAATACTAAATCAGTGCTAACATCTATGAACTCCTGTCAGAGTTCTTTCATAGTACCAGGTGAAGAGTTTGTTCCTTCCACACTGACATGGTTAATAGGTATTGAAATCTCTAAGGAGAACCCTGAATACTTGTAACACTGAATGTTGTTGTCATCTCCTTGATCATGCTGCGTCTAGAGTGCTGTATAATGGATCCTTCTTGAAGAACTAAGACTGCCAGTTGAGGCCCAAAGCTATGTCTAGCTGGGTTTCCATAATTAATGTAAAGTTACTGTACTGCAACAAGTCATAAGTAATGCTCATTTTGTTGTAGACAGACCTGGCATTCAACTATATCACTCTACATGAGACAACAGAACTGAAGGTCCTAATTGTTGAGCAGTGGTATCATTCTGGTATCTTAGGTGCCTTCCAAAAGTACAAAAATCTTAGTCTTTCTGGTCATTTTGAAGATTACTCTACAGTATGGCAGCCAATAGCCTTATTAGAAATCAGGACATCCATCCATGGTGCCAAGTACCTCAATGCAACTCAGTCATGCTTCACCATTTGCCTGTTAGGGATTCTTAAGTGAGGTGGAGTACAACTGAAGTAGGATCCATGGATAGAATAAAACGGCAGATATAAATCAGGAGGATTTGTCACCAACACATCTCAAACACAGGTCTCCAGTGAATTTAAATGTTTAGATAAAAAATGCATATGCCTTATGTAATGTATATGTTGTAAAATTATACATGAGACTATATAAATATATTGTAAATTAATGTTGAACATTTTATTTTAGATCCTTGGACCAACTTATTCATGCTATGGTCAGTGAGATATTGATCCCACTTAGATCACTGTTTCCATTGCGAGTAGAGGCGTACTCATTCACAGTGTTCATAAGACCTGTGCAACAGGGCTTAGTCATCCCTTGATCCCACTTAGATCACTGTTTCCATTGCAAGTAGAGGCGTACTCATTCACAGTGCTCATAAGACCTGTGCAACAGGGCTTAGTCATCCCTTGATCCCACTTAGATCACTGTTTCCATTGCAAGTAGAGGCATACTCATTCACAGTGCTCATAAGACCTGTGCAACAGGGCTTAGTCATCCCTTGATCCCACTTAGATCACTGTTTCTATTGCAAGTAGAGGCGTACTCATTCACAGTGCTCATAAGACCTGTGCAACAGGGCTTAGTCATCCCTTGATCCCACTTAGATCACTGTTTCCATTGCAAGTAGAGGCGTACTCATTCACAGTGTTCATAAGACCTGTGCAACAGGGCTTAGTCATCCCTTGATACCACTTAGATCACTGTTTCCATTGCAAGTAGAGGCGTACTCATTCACAGTGTTCATAAGACCTTTGCAACAGGGCTTAGTCATCCCTTGATCCCACTTAGATTATTGTTTCCAAGGCGAGTAGAGGCGTACTCATTCACAGTGTTCATAAGACCTGTGCGACAGGGCTTAGTCATCCCAAGACAATGCTGTGGGTGTGAGGATGTTGGCACACAGTGCACTCAATGTGAAGTGCATTGGGCTCCCTCAGGGCAATGCAGGTGCCCATATCAGCCACCAAGGTTGGAATAAAGGCCACTCAAGAGAGAGTCCTAATGGCTACATAATGACTTACACAGTCATCTTCTGATCCTCTGGTTGAAGGACGTCCAAGCCAAAGTGAAGCCTGATGTTCATCAGGCAGTAGGGAGAAAAAAATAACTCAGATTAGTTGCACACAGCTGGGAAAACTGGATATGTATTAAGTGGCACACACAAAGAGCATGGCTAACTGGATGAAGAAGCAGAGTAAAAGAACCTCTGGTAGATGGAAAGTCTAGGAAAGAGAGAGAAGTAAAGGAAACTCGGCCTTCAAAAGCATTAGATGCAGGTGTTTCTGAGTGCAACCCTGTTCTGAAGATAAAGCAGTCAAAATATAATAGTCTACAACATATGAGTGTGCTTTCAAATTAGTGTTACCTGTGACTTGCACTGTTAGATTTCATAATGACAAAATTCCACATACTTCAGATATTTTGTAGAATAAAATGCAGATCCGAGTGTCTTGAGTACAAAGTATGCAAGAGTCAACTAAAGGAGAAACGTAAGTGTCATAAAGTCCCAATATTAAAAGCTGATATTTGGGATTATGGAACCATACCTAGAGAGTAGCAGTGTAAGTCAAAACCAGCAATGGCACAAATGGAGCTTAACTGCCCAAGAACTGTAGCACCCACAAGTCACATGCCACACAACACAGGCAGCAAATGATGCCAAAACTGTCTCCCATCTCCATTACAAGTTGCTGTTTTCTAGTTAAAGCAATCAATATTAAGCAGTAAGTAGCCTAGGTTAACAGCATTCAAAAGCATTCATGTTTAATGACACAATGAATAAACAGCAGCAGATACTCAAGTCTGGTAAACTGTTCTTATGTCTGTAAAGCAACTACGTTATATTTTAAAATACATTTATAAATGTATCATTTAAACACAACTCTGCCTGCAACAATCAGTCAACAAAGTTGGACGTTTACAACTTACTAGCAAATGTATATAATGAGTGGCTGTTGTTACTGACCAATACAAAATTAGTTTTTTGCTAAAGGCATTTGGTAATTAAAGGGCATTAAACAAGAAATAAATCAAACTAAATAAATATAAGAGGAAACTTCTATGAAGAACAGTTCCTTATGCCTTAACAGCTAAATACACAAGACAGAAATTGAAAAGGAAAGTCTATGAGATGTTTTTTTGTCTAAACAATCGAAACCCAAACCGCAGGAAATGGACCATGAAAATGGTCTCTTAAAAAAATTCACATTTATTTAATTAAATAAATTAAATAAACATAAATTTTTTGAGAGTGTATTTTCATGATCCAGTTCCTGTGGTTCGAGTTTGGAATGTTTGTTTTTTGTCCAAAGTACAGCAGAGTAAAGCAATCCTCACCCAGAGTGCTCAAGTGAAATAAATCTGAGAAATGTCTGGATAGGCCAGAATTTCATAGCATCTATTAGTCCAGCTAAAGACTGAATTGTGTGTTTTGACCAGAAACTAAAATTATTTTCACATCTTTGGGGAAGGTAAGGTTTCAAAAAGTTCACATGAAAGAAATATATAAATGGATGGAACTACTGACAATCAATAAATACTAGTAATTGTTCTAACATAATCAATTTATCTTTTAGTGTTTTTGTTTGGCAGCAGACAATAAATCTGCAGACTTCAAGAAATTCTTAATAGGCATTATTACCAAGCTTGCATCCAAATAATTAAGGTGAATAAAGAGAAGCAAACAGATAATTTATGGAGAGTCCTTGACAAGGTAACACATTAAGGGGAATAAAGGTAACAGTGAATTATATGAAGGAGATGTTTACTATCATGGGTATGTGCTTAGGAAAAACAGAGTGTACAACCTATAAGAAAATCAAGAGAATGATCTCAGAATATACTGCAATTTGGGTCAAACTTGAAACTAGTAAACTATTGCCATACATTTCAACAAGTTCTCTAGATTATGTTACAGCTATTACATCTATAACAGTAGGTGATTCTAAATAGAAATGAATGGAGGAATGTGAGTATGACTTCTGAAAGTGAGAGGAAGTGATTACATCAGATGAAGTACTAGCACACAACGGTAGCTCATTATCTGTTAAGCTGTCATGTGATTTCTTAACGTACAGAACTGGTATTGTTTTATTATGGGAGTTATAGGGTAGCAGAGAAAGATGCATAGCATTGGTTTCAATCTTAGAAATTAAGAAATAAATAACCAAGATGAAACCTTGATAAATGGCTCAAAATCTAAAAAATGCTCCACAGAAAAAATGGCTGCAGCAGAAACACTCGTTCTTTCTTAGAATTATATTACTTGTTAGATTGAGTGATTACGTCTTACTAAAAGACTTCATCAGAATAAATGAACTCTTCTAGTAAGGTGAATACACTCAATCTAACAAGTAAAAAAATTCTAAGGATTAACAAGTGTTTCTGCCGTTGGATTTTGAGCTATTTACCAAAGTTTCATCTTGGTTATTAATGTTTGGTTAATAGTGTTTTCACCTTGGTTCCAGCATAATGTTGGATTAAGAAATAAAGCTGAAAGAAACTTTGTCAACAAAGACATAAAAGCAGTTTCCATTGTCTGGTGACATTTGGCCATTGTCTATGAAATAACGTTTTCAATTGATAATTCATGTTTTTTGGAGTAATACATTAATGCAGTAAGTATATATATGTAAAGCAGTACTAATTTTTTATACTTCCTTCCTTAGTCCCCTTCTTAGGCAGTACCTTCACTTAAATATTTTACAGTCTTTTGCATTTTAATCCCTTTCTTCCTGGAATCTGAAATTCTATTTTGCTTTGAACAAAATCTTTAATTATTGTTTTTTTATTGATACTGTGATGCCTGTGCACTGGCCCAGTAATCAAGGAGCCTCAATCCTCACCACTAACACCAGTGAGGGGCATCCACATTGGGAAGGATAACACACACAGTAAAGTACAATTTTCCTTAAGAGCACACAGAGAACACAGTCAGTCTGGGGCTGATTTCTCCCTTTCTCTCCACATCTCCTGTAACACATTGCATTTAAGTTACCTGGCACTTGCTCACTAAAGCAATTATATAAGTCAGTACTAAAAAATTAAAAGCACTACACCCTCACAAACTCCCCTTGAGTACCTTGTTCCTCATTGGCCCTTTTTTCAATTATAAAGGAATTCCCAATACTATTCTAGTATGTCCAAAGGTCAGTTGTCATTCTCCTCTCCGGTCCAGCTGGTGAATCTGGGAATCTTGAGGCAATGTTACAACTGCCTCATGTACACAGACAGCCCTCTCCTCCTCCTCCCAACAAATTCCAACACATGTGAGAGATGCAACCATATAGCCAAACTGGAGGCTAAGCTCTCTCAACTCAGTACTGACGTAACCAGTCAGGAGGAGAAGGAAACCACACTCACTACAATTTCAGTCTCACATAGACCTACCATGACAGCAAACTAAACACATAAACACACAAAAACATACTCGGAGGCTCTAAATAAAAATCTGCCTAAGCAGCAAAGACCTCCAAAGCAGACACCCAAGCAACCGCTACCCCAAAACAAAACACGTGCAACACATAGCTTACAAAGCCAGTGTGCCAAACAGTCACAGCCCATAAGGCTAAACAACACACCTGATACACTTGTAATAGGTGACTCTATCGTCAGGCACACTGACGTCCCGCTCACCAGGCTGAACAAGGAGAAGGTCACGGTGAGTTGCCTGTCTGGCGCTATGATCCGCCACATAACACAAGCACTCAGGTCACTCCAAGGCAAGTACAAATATGACTCCATCATTGTCCATGCTGGTGTGAATGACCTGAGACATACCTCCCTGGACTACATGAAAAGAGACATAGAGGAGCTCTCTGAGCATGTAGCCCAGGCCGGTATGACCATGACCTTGAGTAGCATCTTACCCTCACCAAGAATGATGCCACAATATGAAGACAAGATGATTAATTTCAACAATTGGCTTAAGTATTGGTGTCATTCAAAGGGGATCCAATGCCTGTCAGCCTGGGATGACATGCTTGACAAGCCACGATGCTTCGCTAGGGATGGCTTGCACCTGTCACCCCTGGGCTTTTGGATATTGGCAAAGGCTCTTGCTACCCCCATAGTGCCTTTTTTAGGCAAGGCTCAAAATACAAACCCGCCTCCATAGGTATCACAAGGGATAAGAAACTAAGAGTAATGCTACTCAACACCAGAAGTCTAAACCTCAAGAAGCATGCACTCAAAACTCTCCTTAGCATGGAGAACATCGATATCTGTGCAGTAACGGAAACCTGGTTCAAGGCTCCCGAGATCACCCCAGCACTACCAGGTTATACCTCATACCATGCTTTTCGGCCCCAAAACTTGGACCGAACTAGAAAAGGAGGGGGAGTATCAATATTCGTCAAAGATACCCACACCTCCAGGTTGGTGGCACAGCACGAATGCATCAGAGACTATCCATGTGCAACTAACAGTGGGTAAAACTGCCTTCCAGTTTATAGCCTGCTACAGACCACCCTCCCAAACCCAGGAACCCCACTCAGCCTTCCTGAGAACACTGGAAAATATGAAGGTCTCTCCAAACACCATTATATTGGGCGACTTCAACTACCCAAACATAGACTGGGAGCATTACTCTAGCTCCAACACCCTAGCTCAAATGTTCCTAGAATTTATAAACTCAAATGCTATGGAACAACTTGTTACCACTCCCACAAGAGGGGAAAACATACTGGACCTGATCATCACCAACATGGGGACTCTATGCTCCAGACCAGAAGTGTATCCCTCACTGGTAAGATCAGACCATAAACTAATCTCACTGGATATTCACATCCTGACACCAGCCCCTGCCCAGAAAACCACAGTGAAAAACTTCTCTAAAGCAAATTTCACACTCCTCAAAACCGAGGTGGAATCCTGCAAAGCCCCTGGGCCTGTGGAAAATATGGCCCAGACCGCAGAATCCTTTATGAACGCATTCTATGAACACCTTCAGGAATGCATGGATCATGCAATCCCAAATAAAACCAAGACCCAATCCTCCAAAGGCAGACGTCCTGTCTGGTGGACCCCAGCCATAAACAAACTATACAATAGAAGGAGGAAGCTACTACATGATAGAGCAAAATCCCAAAAAGGGAAGGCATCTCTGATCCGTGTTAGCAAAAAACTACGGGCACTCATAAAATCGTCTAAGGCCAGCTTTGAGAGAAAAAAGTGCACAGGACACTAAGGATAATCACAAGGCTTTCTTTAGTTATGTTAGGAACCTGGGTGGGAATTCTCAGATATGCTCAGAATTAGTCCAAAATGACAAAAAATACACCGAACCCTCAGACATTGCCAACATCCCAGCTGACAAGTTCAGCGCAAACTTCTCCCCCCCCACCAAAAGGGCAAATATCTATCCCAGCAGAGTGCTGCCCCCTGACATCTCAGATGCTCAGATAAGAGCCGCCCTCTCCAAAGCAAAAAACACAGCATCAATGGGACCAGATGGTGTCCCAGGCTGTGTCCTACATGAACTCCAGGAAGAGCTAAACCCAAACATAAAACTACTGTTCAATCTCAGCCTTACTACAGGATATGTACCCAAAGAGTGGCGTACAGCAACAGTGGTCCCTCTCCACGAAGGTGGTGACTCAACGGATCCTGGAAACTATCACCCCATAAGCCTGACTAGCTTGGCCTGCAAAGCTATGGAAAGGATCATCATGGACCTCATAAATAAAGATATTGGGGACCTACAGACACTGGATCCTACCCAGTTCGGCTTTGTTAAGGGCAGATCCTGCCTCTTAAACCTGGTCGATTTCTTTGAAACAGTCACCAAGGCCATTGACGAGGGGAAGGTGGTCCACACAGCCTACCTGGACCTCGCAAAAGCCTTCGATACAATACCCCACTCTGGCATTATAGATAAGCTCACCAGCATAAATATAAACCCCTATGTCACTAGATGGGTTGCAAACTGGCTCAAGGACAGAACCCACATGGTTAGAATTGCTGGAGCCATGTCAGACTCCAAACCAGTTACAAGTGGCGTTCCACAAGGCTCAGTCCTGGGACCGCTCTTGTTCTGTATATATTTCTTGGAGGTACAGGCCAACACGGAAGGACGGTGGCTGACCAAGTTCGCAGATGACTTGAAACTGGGCACCATA
The DNA here is from genome assembly GCF_019279795.1 of Protopterus annectens. Classification (NCBI taxonomy): domain Eukaryota; kingdom Metazoa; phylum Chordata; order Ceratodontiformes; family Protopteridae; genus Protopterus; species Protopterus annectens. Next base: position 291,677,423 of record NC_056748.1, on the reverse strand, counting down.
ATCGACTCTCCAGCCGACACAAGCATCCTCCAAAAGGGCCTCATAGAAACAGACAACTGGTGCCAGAGCCATGGCCTCAAGCTAAACACCAAAAAGTGTATAGTCATCCCCTTTGGCAAAAACAAAGTGCCCACAAATTACCACATAGGTGGTAATCCATTAAGTATGGAAGAAGTAATTAGGGACCTGGGGACCCAAGTTGATAGCAATCTCTCATTTGACAACCACGTGGCCAAAGTGGTTAGAAAAACATTTTATGTAGCCCACCTAATCATGAAGGGATTCACATCTAGATCAGGGGAGGTCATTGTGTCTCTTTACTCATCCCTCATCAGGCCCATAATTGAGTACAATGCCCCTTTTGGGATATACCTTACCAGACACCTGCAACAACTGGAAAGACCCCAAAAGTACCTCACCAAGAGGATCAAAGGGCTCAAACAGATACCATATGCTGCCCGGTTAAAAAAACTCCATCTCTACTCAGTGGCATACCGCCTGCTCAGAGGCGATCTGTGCCTGATGTATAAAGCCATGTCCAATCCGGAATTAATGGACATGCTGCACCTCAGAAAATCCAGATCCCATCGAGCTACGCACTCGAGAGACTTGACCCTCAGCACTGAAATAAATAGGACATGCTGGAGGGACAGATTCATAACCCAGAGGCTCCCTTCACTCTGGAATAAAATCCCAGTCCAGGTTAGGCAGAGTCCCTCATTGACTCTCTTCAAGTAGAATCTTGATGAGTGGATGGTGGATCGTAGGTTTACCCCGGGTATCACTTCTGAGTCACTGTTAGAGAGAGGCACAGTATACTAACCTTGAAAAAGGGCATAGCAAAATTAATTTAAAATGGGTGGCAAAAGCCAAACACACTCTGGCTAGGCTTATAAATGCCCTAGGGCAGATAGCCTAGTATGAACCTATGAACCTATGAACCTAAGACTCCCCACTGGCACAGCTATAAAGTAGAGTCCTTAGCCAGGGTTCCAAACCAAGTCCTCCCGGCACTCCCTCTGTCCAATCAGTGCTTCGTGTCCTTGCCCAAGTAGCCGACACACACACACACACACACACACACACACACACACACACACACACACACACACACAGACACACACAGACACACACACACACACACACACACACACACACACACACACACACACACACACACACACACAAACTTTGAGATATGATTTATATACAACCACACATACATTCCTGGGGAAGGCTGGCACAGGCTCACTAGCAGTACCCCTTCTGTCCTGGCTATAAGGTAGTAATCCACTGCCACCAGAACCCTTATTTTTCAGCTACCAATAAGGCCCTTCCCAAAGGGTATCCAGTTATTACTATGCAGTATCATTATCCAGTTAGAAAGTGTCAGCAGAGCTTTTAAGGCTTATTGGAGTGGCTTTGTACAGTATCAATATATACATGCAATGTACTCTGGAACTTAAATTATCTCTACATAAAACAGCCACAGTTGAAAGGTTTAAAAATATTTAATAATAATTAATAAAAACACAAGACAATACTTCTTACTACACAGTGCTAGTCAAGAGTTAAGACATCACAGGAAAATGCTTAAAATAATACTGTAGAATAGTTCTGACATAAATATAGAAAACAGACTAAACTTGCTATTTTCTATATTTTCCTAAGAGCAATCACAGTTCTAAATAAACGCACATATAGAGCAAAAGCAGAGTACTGGTGAGTTGCTGTCAGCTTTAGAGAAAATCCAAAATGTTCTCTCTCTCCCTCTGTGACAGTCTTTTGAATTGATAATACATCACTGCTGACTAATTTTATATTCTTCTGTGGTTCCCAGGCTAACAGCAACTCAGAGTTTAACATATCTTTGATCTTACATATAAGAGAACAAACCTGTGACTTATATTAATATTTACAAATGACAGAATTATCTACAAAATTCTATCTAGCTAGGCTGGCAGCCTTCACAGATACAACATCTTGAGTGTGTATATGACATACAGTTATTCATTCCCTATCATTGTCCCTATTTATATAATTCACTATGGCATTTTAAAATACCATAGGCTTAAAAAAGGATCTAGTGGTCATTAGTCTGTGTAATCTTTTTGCTAATATCTTGCTTTTTTTGTTTCCAATGTATGTAAAGCTTTGTTACACCTTACCTTAGACCCACAGTTTTCCTTCTCTCACATTTACTACCATTCACTATACCCATCTTTTAATTTCCTTAGTTGTTGGTCCATACTTTTTAACAGACCACAATGGCTGTTCTCTAAGCCTCACCATAGTGCTTCTTAGATTATGTGCAGAATGAAAACAGAAAAGTGCTACAGTTATTCATGCAATTCTTTTCTCTGACTTCCTACTCTTTTTAGGGGGGGTACAGTGGAACACAGCTGTGTACCTCCCTAAACCAAAAACTCAGGTAACTAACTGCTCTCTCACAGTAGAACTCAGTATGTCTGTTAGCAACCCAGTCTCTTTTTACAACAGCAGCTTAAAGTATCTAAATTTAAAGGCACAGACTTTGACATTGCTTCATCTACATTCTGATTGTATCACTCCTTAGTCCTCTAATTAGGTCTCTCATTCGACAATACAACATAATTAGAATCAAATGTTCCATTTCCATTAGTTGAGGGTTTTAATAATATGTTGTAGAGGTTCAAGACCCACCTTGTCATATTATAACAGCTTCTGGAATAACATCCATCACGGCATACAAAAAAAAGACATTCCAAAACCAAGCTATCTGACCCACAAATAGTAAAAGTCTTCAATAACTCTTTCTCTCTTATTGGCGGTTAAACCATAAGCATACCTCTCAAACTTTTAGCACAAGAAATCTGGACAAAGCCTAAAATAATGTGTGGGGGGGACAAAAGCCCAGAAATAGAAACTGATTTTAAATAATGCTATAATAATGTTAAAAAGTTGTTTGACTGACAGTATTTGTGTTAGTATACATTTTCTGAATGATATGAAGTCTGAAAGTCAAACGTATGTCATTATTCAGTGACATGAATCCTCAGTAATTTGCCATAAAACCACAAATTTTATGAACAGTCCAGAAATATGATGCAAAAATCAGGACAATTTAGAGGTATGACCACAAGTGATTTATTCCCCTAAATGTCCACAATCAGAAGAGCTAAACCCAAATTGCCCATTCAAAGTGTCACAAAGATTTGTATAACTAGCTGCACTATGCATTGTCAGAATACAGCAAGTACAGGTAAAATGAAGCCCACGTGAAAATCAGGATCAATACATATAGAAAGAAAACACTGCTATACTTCTATACTTACCTTTTAAATAATTCTCTCTCAAAAAGGTTGAACACTAAATACTGTTAGTAAAAAGGCCCTAGCAAATGTAACAAAAAATTACTAATTTTAAAGTTATTCAGCTTCAACTAACCTAGTATTTTCAGCAATAGTGCATGTTATGCACCCAGAAGTGAGACTAATCTGAGTATGAGATAGTCAATGCAGTTATTAAATTTCTCACTCAGACTGATAAAGGGAGGTATGTTGGTATAATGTTCCTACATTTGATAAAAACACTTAAAATGTAAATCAACCCCTACTTCTCTATAAACTTGCAGGTAAAGGTTCATGCATGTAGTCCATTTCTTGGTTTACAAATTATCTAGGTAAGAAAAATCTGTTATAGTAAGTAAACAGACTGGTCACTTCAGTTCAGTTACAGAAGACAGTTTGTTCTTCACTGTCTTCTTGTTTTATATGAATGGTGTATATATTAACACTTGAGACTTCCAGCTTAAACAATTCTATAGCCAGATGTCACTCATATGCTGCTAACATCCTTCAAAATGCATTCCACACAGTTCTAAGATTTCTGAATGCATGTTTAATTAGTTTTTGTGGTGCTTTCTGGCAATTGTCACACCTGTAAAAATAAAATAATGTAACATTCCTATTAAAGCACATGTTGGCATAATACTTGAAACCAGAGAATATATAAAATATTCCTGTAGCATTTTGGACTAGAGGAAGATTACTGTGTCACATACGTTCACCATCTAAAGTAAGATAAACCAACCACTGAATGCATTATATAAAAGAAGTAAAGAAAAGGACATGTTGTTAAGAACCCCTTCACTTCAAAGACTGATAGGTATTGCAAGATGTTATTCTGCACTGATTATATAGACAGCTATCACAAAGAAGAAGGAAATCTATTCAGGTACTCAGTTTCATATGGACTAGGTGATTATGCTTTGTATGGCAGTGGATGGAGAGGGTAAGTAATTTATTATGAACATCTATTTATAAGGTATGCAATGATGTAGATAATGAAGTTAAGAAACATAATAAAAAATTATGGTAATTATTATGATAATGATTATGAAAATTATGATAAAAACCAAAAACACCAGACAAAACATGCTACTCAGAAACAAAGCTTGGGCCAAATGGAGAACTACTAAAAGTACTTCAGATCACCTCACTTATAAACAGTTGAAAAATAGAACAAAACTAGCTATTCTCTTAGACAAGAAACAATTCTACATGAACACTCAAACCAAATACCAAAATAACCCACAAAAATTTTGGGCAAGTATCAACAGACTACTTCACCCAGGTCAAACCAAAACTCCAAACCCTACAGGCAGTCAAAGAGAAAATCCTAGACAAGCAGCAAATGCCTTTAATACCTACTTCACAGAAACTATACAAGCACTAGCTAACCAACTTTCTCCTGATATTACATTCCCTCCAAACAAAACAAGACCTTAGCCCCTATATTTCAATTACAACCTGTCCCCACTCGAGATATCTGTAGACTTATCCAAAAACTTAAACCTTGCACTCCATCAGCAGACCAGTTACCAGCAGAATATTTGCAGACAGCTGCCAAAGCTATAGCCTACCCAATTTCCATCCTCATTAACAGAACTATTGTGAGGGAGAAATCCCTACCATCTGGAAAATCTCTCACATCATTCCACTCCATAAAGGAGGGAACTCTAATGACCACTCTAACTATCGCCCGCTAGCTCTATTATCCCCATTGGCAAAAATAATGGAAAAATGCATTCAAAAGCAACTACTTAACTATCTAACTCAATACAATTTGCTAGCTGATTGCCAACATGGTTTCAGGCCACACCACAGTACTACAACTGCCCTACTGTCTTTCTGCAACTCCATTAACCAAAACAGAAACAACTACATCCTCACATCAGCTCTCTTTATAGACCTGTCTAAAGCTTTCGATATGGTTAATCACCAGCTATTAATAAACATTCTTACACACCTCTCATTCGATACTCAGGATATAAACTGGTTCAGAGCCTATCTTACTAACCGACAGCAAGCGGTCCTATGGGATAATCAACTATCCTCCCTACTGCCTGTCACCCTAGGAGTCCCTCAGGGCTCTATTTTAGGTCCACTCCTCTTCTCAATTTTCATTAATGACTTACACTTAGCTATTCCGCAAACTACATGTTTACAATATGCTGATGACTCTACAATTTTATGCTCAGCTAAGACCTCATCTGAACTTTTACTAAAAACACAAGAAGCATTTCATAAAGTCGAGTCTTGGTTTCTTCAACGCTGTCTTCTACTTAACCCCAAAAAAACAAAGCTCCTACTATTTTCACCAACCCAAAAGCACACCCTTACTGATTTCACTGTCCTATCAAAAAATGGTACTCGCATACAACCTGACTTAACAACAAAACTATTAGGGGTTACTATTGACAACCACCTTACTTTCGATGAGCATATCAACAATACTGTAAATATAGTCAACAAAAAAATGGGTGCCCTCTACAGAATTAAGCCATTCCTCACTCATTTAGCTAAAACAAGTATCGCCCACTCCCACCTTATCTCCTCACTTCTATATGCTTCTACTATCTATACTCACCTTTCAAAAAGCAATCTCTCTAAACTGGTTAAATCTTATAATAGCATTGCCAGATTTGCCACTGGACGACCATTTAGAACACACCATTGCCAGAATCTATCTCAACTAGGCTGGCTTGAATTTCAAAATCTACTTGAGTTTAACCAAATTACATTGGCCCACAAAATACTTAACCAACCAAAGAAGACCCCAAGTCTATCTACCCTTATTACTCCCTACCTGAATCTTAACTCCCTGCACTCCTCAAATAAACTACTTATCTCCTCCAGCAAATCCAACAACAGAGCAGGCGATGCTCTCTTCTCTAATGTAGTTGGGAAAAATGGAACCTTCTTCCTCCTGATCTCACCTCTATTTCCTCTCTAACTAACTTCAAACCAAAACTTAAAATATACCTAAAAAAACACTGGCTTTGCCCTAGTTGTAATCCTGACTAACTTCTGCCTTAAGCAATTTATGTTATACCCACTTTTTTTCTTTTATCTTTCACCTTCAGACTTCTATGTCGGTGAAATCCTTAATAAACAGTCTTTCGATTTTTATTAGATAATTAGATTTCTCAAAGTCGACTCTTGCTGCTATTTTTTCCTCACAATATATGAACAAGGGTCTTTTTTATAATATTATAACTCCTAGTTCTTCTTTTTTCTCCTTCTCTTTTTTTTTTCCTTGCTTTCTACTTATCAAGGTTGGAATAATGTTAAAAATGTCCTTAGATTTCTCTTATTTTTGTCAATGTTATGCTTAGATGTTTAAGTTAGTATTAACAAATTGTACAAATTGGAGCTTATCTCCCCGGGCCTCTACTGAAAATGGATATTCATCTAGTTGGACTAGCCTGGTTAACAAATATAAAATAAATAAATAATCATATAGACTGGACAAAAGAAAAGACTGGACATTTAGGAAATTGCTAAATTTATTTAACATTTGTTGACTGGAAAAGTCTGACTTGGAATGAGTCAACTTTCAGCAGAGGTCTGGGAAGAAACAATCTAGACACGTCTTTGTAATGTGGGAGGAAACCAGAGCACCCTGAGGAAATTTACACAAATACAGGGAGGACATGCAGACTCTGCACAGAAGGCACCCCAGCCAAGGATCAAACCAGAAAACCTCTTGCTGAGAGGTGATAATGCATACCACTGGACCACTGTGTCATTCATAAATAATGAAGGTATGTTTTTAGTGTAGATTATGAGAGGGTGCAGGTTAAAATAAAGAGATACACAACTTGTTCATATCTGTAAAACTGAATTAACTGAAGCATTATCAGGGTATAACATTGTTAAAACTATAGTTTTGAAATTATGCGACCGTGATATGGATGTTACTTAAGGCCCGGTTACTAAACAATATGATTAGAGCAAGACAGGCACGGTTGTAAAAGTATGACTATTTGTGTTAAGATCACCTTTTATGATAAAGGTTTAAAGAATGTATTCAGCTGAATGCTGTTATAAATAATTGAGTTTTGTAGTTGTTACTGTATTTAATCAATACTATGTGGACTAAATGACATTAGATGGACGTCAGTAAACATGATTTGTGTTTAAACAAAGCCTTAAATAAATAGAAAATGATTAAAGTACAGAACAGTAATGTCACACTGCTGCAACACACTTTGCCATACAATATTTATGACATCAGAAGAAGCTCTGAGATTCTAGACCTTAAATATAGTTAAAGAAGGCAGAAACGTGGGTATATTAACTTCAGTATAAAGATGTGAAGACATGGTGAGACCAAGGGAGGAAAAGTTTCATTCTGAGTACCTCAGGCTGAACTTGACTTAAGGAATATTATATGACAGAAGAGATAATATGTGAGTAACACGACTGCTAGCAATATTCTGAATTTTTTGAGGGGGTATTAATTATGAGACAAGAACTTAAAAATTGTCAGCCTTTCTAATACAGGAACAATGCATCTCTCTGAATATAATGCAACAATGTGCTGAGTGATGATGACTTGAATCATGAACTTGCATGTTAGTTCAGTGAGGTTACAGGGACATGCCATTGTACTGCAAAAGCTGATTCAATAAAATAATGCCCAGTCTATACTCAAGGTGCAAAATCAGCACAATTTTGACATTCAAAATTCTGGTGTAAACCTGATTGGTGAGCTCAGAAGTATTATTAAGTTTGTAACACAGTGTAACCCCTCTGGGAATTATAACAAATGCTTGCTGGCAATGGATGTGCATGTTCCTTTTGTAAAAAAAAACATGGTGACTTAAAAGACATTGCTCGAAGTAAGAAAAACATAATTGCAGAAATCAGTTGAAGAATTACATCTGCTGCCTAGAGAAACATTGTGTCTGTTTTAAGTAACTGTATAGGAGAACTGCAGGATATTATTAAAACATACCTATCATACATGCAAAGAGCTTCCCCATTCAGAAGGATCTCAAATTAGATTGCAGCATAGAAACACTATCATATGCATATGTGGACAGTGACCTAACTAATGACTAACATGCGTTTATTGTTATAATAAAGCCCTTCTATGTTGCACAGCTCATAAACAAAGAGATTGTGTCTAGGTTTAGGGATGCCATTGCCCCCCCCCCCCCATTATTCAGCCCTCATTAGGCTAATTATTGAATATAATGTGCATGTATCTGTCTAGGCACATGCAGCAACTAGAATGCCCCCAGAGATGTATTACTAAAAGGATACAAGGCCTAAACAACATGTTTTACATGGACTGACTTAAAGCCCTTTCACTGTACTTAGTATTGTACAGACTGCTAACAAGTGACCTGTATCTGAAATACAAGACATCCTCTGACCCATTACTGATGGTTTTACTGTACATCAGAAAGTCAAATGGTGTTGAAGGTACTTATTTTATGGAATCTAAACCTCTTCTGCAACATCAAGAGAATTGTTTGGAGGGACAGGTATATCTCACAGAGGATGCCACTGCTGAGGAACAGAATCTCCAACACATAAAGCAAAGATCATCCTTGTCCATATTCAAGTCCAACTTAGATGTCTGGATGTGGAACATGGAACAGAAAATTTACCCCAGGAAGGCATCCTGTGCTACTAATGGACAGACACAGTTCCTAAATGCTTTATCCTATGCATGGGTCCCCTCAAATTATCTGAAATGTATGGTTTTCTGACAAATTATTGAGGACTGAACACCTTAAATAATTACCAACACTTGATTTTCAGATTTCATATCCTTCAGAAAATACAGACGAATACAAAACATGTTATTCTAGCAACTTTCTACATTTATAAGAGCAACATTTAAAAAGTGTCCCTATTTTTGGACCTTTGTCCTCCCATTATGTTTAACTTTGTCTAGATTTCATTAATTTAGAGGTCAAGAGGTATGCACAACTGGCAATACAGGCATTTAGTTTCAGCCAATGCAGCATTTGTGCTCAGGTCTGAAGTGTTCATTTCTCCATGTGTGGTACTTGCTCCTTAGGTTAATGTTTAAGAAATGTCTCAGGTCACCAGGACAGCTAGCTATGGTTCTGGAAAGATATTATGGATTTATTACATTTGTCTTTAAAAAACATTTCTCTCATTTTCTCTGAAATTGCTTTCAGGAAAATTCATAACATCAAGAATAAAAATTTAATGGGTCAATAATTTTGTAAAGCAGGTAGCATGACTCAAAGGATTGGGCATCCTTATTCATCCAATATTAATCATGGTTTCTCATATGTTTGATAAAGAGAGACTACATTTATTAATGTCAGGAAGGAGAATTTTAGCAGGTGACATATTTAGCTACATACCAGATGACAGTTTTTTTTTAATTCACAAAAACCAACACTAGTTTGTACAACACTTAATGTGTAATAGCTTTACACTTTTAGTAATAAATTATTGAAGCTTGAAAATATTTTTGTGTACAGCAGGTATATTAAAAGTAAATAGTGTAGTAATTTTCTAGCAGTTTGTACAGCAGGCTAAGGCTATGTATTACTCTCCCCAGGATGAGTTGCTTCATGTACTCCAAACACTAATTTCCTTAGCCTCCATTCATGAACAGTGTTACCCTAAGCAAGTTACATAACCAGGCAATACTCTGTGGAAATTGGGCTGGACTCTTCGATGGTTTTCCAGAACACACACCTAATAACTACCTAGGAACCTATTACTAAGCAGTGGTACAAACATAACTAGATTCCTGTACTTGAGGGTTTCATACCTTACTTTGCATCATACTGATCCTTGTAAGAGAGAGAATGTAAATGTACAATATGTTAGTGAGTTCATCAACTAGGATAATTTAATTGATTCCATTTTTGTGACTTTTGAGATAGGAAAAATGTCCAGTGCCATAGCAGGAATTAAAGTACCCTAAATATCAAAAGCCACAGAGTTGGATATATTTCCTTAATGAATGCATGTCATGGAATAACTGCTGTGGACCTGTATCACCATGGCACATTCTGAGAAGAGTAGATAGGCCCATAAATGGGAAAACAAGTTCACTTTATTTTGATGGAAAATATATTATTACAAATAGTAAATGTTCCTACTAGGATAAATAATATAATGGATATAATTTGTGTTCAGGAGAATGATCATGCTAAGGACTGCCATATACTGGTTCCATCTGCAAGGATTTGATTACCTAATTGTATTAACTCTGGGCATATCAGTGATAAATAAATGTAATCAAAGTTTCACTAAAACTAATATTGACAGATTATGAGAAGGCTAGGACGATTGACTATGATACAGTTTTTATAACAGAGATGCAAACATTATGTGGTGATATTTCAAAAGTAATATTTATACATTTAGATACAGTAATAAACAAAGCAAAGCTGGGATTAGACATATTAAATCACATGGTAGAATAAAATGTAAAACAAAAATAATAATTAAGGCATAAGAAGGTAAGAAATAGAAACCTGCTGGCAGCAAATTACTGAAAAAGAAATAAATCTATTGGACAAGCAGACTAAAAAGTTTGAACACAGATCAACATATCTGTAAAGAAAGGTTAATAAATAATATTACAACAGTTAGTTAAAGATCAACAAGGTAGGATTTTAGATGAGCACATGATATATGTGAGTTAAAATGGCAGTTGCGGTTAGACACAACCAGTTATCCAAGTATAAATGAGAATGTCAGTATTTCTGGAATACTTAAGTTAAAGCACATTTTAGGATAGTTGGTTTTAAGTAAGTTTTTAATTAAAATTAAAATTAAAATTAGCACAAATATGATTTTAAATAGCAATGTATTAATTAATTAGATAATTTATTGTATGTAATTGAAGTTGTATAAAAAGGTTGGGTTGCAAGGAAGGGATGTTATGATGAAGTCCTAACATTGATGGATGAAAGTGCTTAACCTGTTAATTGTGAAGTACATTAAACTTGTTGGATTTTCAAGCAGCCAGTGATGTTTCATCTTTTGGAACTGAACATAATATCTTACTATCCTAACGCAATCATAATAAGGCTGCAGATAAACATGGAATAATTAATTAACTACTTAAATATGTATTGGCCTATCTGATACAAGGTTTGTTTTGACACCAAAATAATACCAAAAGACTAAAAGTCAGGTATTAAGTATATATATTAGACTAATGTGGCTTGAGGGAAATTATAAAAAATACTGGACAATTAATTTGTGATTCAACTCATGGAAAATAATGGAAATAATAAGACTGAATTTTTTAACTAGTGAAATGGGCAAGAAAGTGCTTCTGTTTAATTATTTACTCCAAAAAAATATTTTATAACCTCTTATAATCAGCTTTTTTTAGAATTATCATCATCTTCCCCAAAGTGTGTGTGTGTGTGTGTGTGTGTGTGTGTGTGTGTGTGTGTGTGTGTGTGTGTGTGTGTGTGTGTGTGTGTGTGAATATGTATGTAAGTATGTATATACATATTAGCTGTATGTGTGTGTGTATAATATGTATGTATATGTAAGTATGCATATACATATTAGCTGTGCATTTAACTGAGTGTATCACAACTGGTAAACAAGGTGTATAGTCACATAATGTCCTAAGACCTGATTACTTGGATTAAATAATGGCTAAGTAATAGCAATTGCATGGGTCCATATTACATTATCGAACATTTACATGTTCGAACATGTAAATGTTCGAACGTTTCAACAGAGATGTCCATACAGTGCGGAAATGGAAGTTTTCTATTATCTGCACTGTAGTACGATCTCGGAGTTGGTATATTTAAAGAGCGTTGGGTGTGGGAGGTGAAGGGGGGCTTGCCCCCCTGCTTAACTTATTAGGTAAGTTTTTTCTGGGTTTTTTTTCCGAACTTTTAAGAGATCGACCATATGGTATTCGAACTTTTAAATGTTTGATAATCTAATACAGACCCCAATTGCATATAGCTTTAGATGACAGATTAGTTAAGGTTATGGAATGTGGATAAGGAGTAAACCAGTGGTCTATCTTGGTGCAATCCCTCTTTAACATTTATATGCATGACTTTGACATTCCAGTAGATACTTTCTACTGATTTTTTGCAGACAACTACAATCCAGGGAAATATATCAAATGACCTCGACATGGTCAACATATTTGCTCTCAGAATTTTACTGAAGAACAGCAACAACAAGTAAAAGCCAAGTATTCCAAATTCAAGCCAGTGTAAACCAAAGGAATACTGCTGCATTGTAAAGTAGTCCTCGAGTTTTATTGAACATTTCATTCGTTATGAACTTCATCAGAATGGCAACAACAGGAAATTGAAGTTTAAATATACAAATATGAAACGTAATTGGCTACTACTTCATAAGACCAGGAGCTAAATCGTCCCTTAACTTTATCTGCCATTAAAAGAAATTCATTCTCAAAGAGGTTTTTCAAGTTTCAGAATATAAGCACATTGGTAGTTGAATAACACCAAGCACATGCATTTTCAAAGTATTATAAATAAGTACACATATAGAATCAAATACAGAGAGATTGACAGCATCTTACTAAAAATATGGATGTTGTTGAGGATAACAAATTAAACTTCAAATGTCACAATTATTATGCAGTAAATGAGTGTAGCAAAGATAAGGTTGTATAAGGAAAATCCTACAATCTAGGGATGTTGAATTGATAAAAAAGTATTCCTCTGTCTTTAAGAAGAAGTAAAATTTAATTTGGCAGTTTGTTGAGGTATCCTAAAACAAAATGTCTGGATTTGGAAAAAGTACAGAATATATTTATAAAATTAATACATTTACAAGACAGACTATCGTGTAGAGACAGACTAAACAAACCTGATTTGTTTTCAGTAAATTGTAATACTTAAGGGGGATCAAATACGGGTTTAAGGCTTTTAAGGACCCTCTTTCCATGTGAAAATTAAGTTCCATGAAACAGTATACTTAACTACAAAATGTATCATGGAAAGACTGGCTCATAAATTGAACTCTTTGCCTCTCATTGTGGAAACTTGGGAAAATTATACTGCCTTCAGGGTCTGTTTACATACTCATTTCAGAGACAATTGTTATGGTAAGAAGACAGGCTGCAACAGCAATAGCGTTGTCATCATCATCCTCCTTTATCACATTTTCTACATGGGGTTGGGGTATCATGTTAACTGTCGCCAGCTCTCTCGATTCAGTGCCACACTCCTGCCTTCTTCAACACTCATTCCTGACTGTCACAGATCTTCTTTCACACAATCCATCCACCTCTTTGCTGGACATCTCTTCTTCACCAGATTGTCTTCTGCTATTCTGCAGATCTAAACCACCATAATCTGTATTCCTTGATCTTTTCTGTGATTGGAGCTACTTTGGCTTCTGCTCTTCTATCCTCATTTCTTCATATTTTGTCCCACATTGTGCATTCTACCACCCTTCTCCGGCACTTCATTTCCATCATCTCTAGCTTCATCATCTGCTCTGCCTTTACTGCCCAGGTTTCTGTACCATACAGTAGTACTGGTTGTACTGCTGTCTTGTACACCTTACCTTTCATCTTCTTTGGCATTCTGCTGTCATAGACTACACCAGTTAGCTGCAGCCCCTCTGATTATAGCTTTGACCTCTTCATTCAGACTTCCCTTCTCCTCAATCACATACCTGAAGCTATTTACCTGTTCCACTATCTTCCCTTGTATCTCAATTCTCAGCTTCTTCTGATTTCTCCAGTTTGCTGCCATTACCACTATCTTATCTGTGCTTAATTTCATGCCATATGCCTTCAGTTTTGCATCCCATTCCCCTATCCTTTGCTGAAGTTCTTGATCAGAGACTGCCTGTAATGCCACATCAACTGCATACAGTAACTTTGTTGATCTGACCCCTCCAGCCTGTTTGTTAATGTAGTCCATCACCAGTATGAACAGCAGTGGGCTCAGAGCTGAACCCTTGTGTACGAACCCTTGTGTACACCTGCTCCCAGTGGGAACCCCTCTGTGAGGCCAAACACTGTTTGTACTTGAGTCACTGGGTCCTTGTACATAGCCTGCACTAATTCTACCAATGTTTCTGAGACTTTGAGCCACTGCAATACTGCCCAAATCAGCTTTCTTGGGACTTTGCCATATGCTTTCTCTAAGTCTAAGAATGTCCAGTTGGACTCTCTCCTCATCTCTAGCTTCTGCTCAACTATCTGTCTCACTACAAACATCTGGTCAGTTGTGCTGCTTCCTGATCTGAATCCAAACTGATAATCTCCAATCCTACATTCTACTACTCTGCATATCCATTTATCAATTACTCTCTGCAGAACTTTCATGGAATGTGATAGGAGTTTGATGCCTCTGTACTGCCCACAGCTGTGGAGGTCCCATTTGTTCTTGTACACTTGCATGAGTATGCTTATTATTCAGTCATCTAGAATATGCCTTTCTCACCACACTGTTATGAGTACCCTCAGGAGCCATTTCTCCCCTATCTCACCCAGCATCTTTATCATATCTGCTGTGACCTCATCCGAGCCTGCTGCTTTCCCTGACTTCATTTTCCTTAGTGCTATTCTTATTTCTTTTAGGGTGGGCTCCTCCTCTTTTCTCATTGTAGGCTGTGTCTGGGGCAGTACAGCTTCTGTGGGGTTTTCTTCATTCAGAAGCTGCTGGAAGTACTCCTTTCATCTGCCTTTGATGTACTAGTGAGCAGGTTGTTGTTGGCATCCCTTATGAAGGGTGTCTGACTATCTTCTTTATCTTTCTGTCTTTGCCTTGCAACCTGATATAGTTTGTTTGTGCCACTTACTGAGTCACTTTCCAGAAGTTGGTAGAGTGCCTCCGATGCCCTATTCTTTGCTATTGCAACTCCTTTCTTAGCTTCTTTGTTAGCCAACCAGTAGTCCTTCCTAGCCTGGTCAGTTTTTTCTATCTTCCACTTCTTCCTATACTTCTTTGTTTTGATCACTTCCTGGTCTTCTGCATTCCACCACCAGCTTTCCTTATGTCCTTTACTTCCATACCTGGCTCGGCCACATATCTTTTCTGTAGTTCTAACACATGCTGCTTTGAAGTGCTGCCATTCTTCTTCAACTCCACCTATTTCCTCCTCTTCTTGGGGTGCTAGATCCTTAGTAATTTCTTGAACTGTTGTACTTTCTTTCCAGTCAACTTCCAGGTCTTCATTCTGGTCTCTGTCGACCTTAAAGCCTTCTCTGACCACTGCTTGCAGCTGATTGTGGCAACCAGTGGTTTATTCTGTGGGCTTAATGTTTCACTGGGGATGACTTTGCAATCATGGATTCTACCCCAGTGCCTTTTCCTTACTAGGAGTAAGTCTACCTGAATTGCATGTTGGCTACTCTTGTATGTGATCTTGTGACTCTCCCTCTTTCTGAACCATGTGTCGGCTACTATCAAGCTATTTGCCAGATAGAAAACTAGAATGGCTTCTCCTTCTTTATTCCTACTGTCCCACCCATGTGGACCCAGGTTGTCATATTTTTGTTGTGTCTGTCCCGATATGTGCATTCAAATCACCCATCATCAACACCAATTCATGTTGTCCTTTATTTACTAGGTCCTGCAACTACAGTCTAAATGCATTATTTTCCTCACTATCACAACCCTGCTGTAGGCCATAGGCTGAGATTATGAATACTGCCCTATCATTATACTGGAGTCTGATTGCCATGAGTCTGTCATTAATCCTGATGATATCCCTCACTGCCTTCTGAAGCCTCTCTCTCACCACAGTTTCCAAACCATTTCAATCCTGTCCCCTTCCTGTGTAGCAGATTCTGGATCCCAAGCCAAGTGGCTTTGCTGTACTGCCCTTCCATCTTGTCTCTTGGATACATAGAATATTCAGCCTCCTCCATATCATCATGTCATCCACTTCCAAGCTGCGTCCTGTCAGTGAACCTACATTAAGGGTAGCGATTCTCAGTTCATGTTCGGCAGGTTGGTTGATTTTATGTCCAGCCTCCTCCATATCATCATGTCATCCACTTCCAAGTTGTGGCCTGTCAGTGAACCAACATTAAGTGTAGCAATTCTCAGTTCAAGTTTGGCAGGTTGACTTGTTTTACGTCCAGCTTTCACTCAATAGAGCTATCCCAGGTAACTCAAGCTGGGCAACTAGACAACAAATGGCCAGTAGCTTATTGAACCAGGGCTGCTGGACTTTATGGGCTTTAATAGCAATAGCACATGCCTGAAAATAACTGCATTGTATTACATTGTATTGAAGTAGTAATCCTTATATTTGTTAACTGCTTGATTAATTCCCAAGTATAGCAACTTTCTTAATATTTCCATTTGAAAGGCATAATTCCTAATGCCAATTTGATATTTTTGGATTACCTTCCTTAGCTTAGTGAATTTCCATTTAATAAGTACTGTAAGAACGGTCAAGGTGTAAGTTACAAGACAAAACTAAGATTGTTTACTCTAGAATGCCCTGTAGTGGAGAAATTATTCGGTAATTGTTGCTTCTTATTCTTATGTTCATACTTGACTTTTTCACAGCTGCAAGAGCAATATGTTATAAAGTATATTGTAGAAATGTCATGGTGAGAGAAGGAATGATATATTTTTGGTTTCCACACATAGAAAAGTATACAGAAGATACCAAATTGACTTACATGCTATTGCATAGTATCATCTGAAAGCTTAGATTATGATGAAGGAAAAAGTTAGCTGTTAGCTGTACCTTCTGGCATGTCAAACAGGTGTGAGCTGTGCTTGGTAGAGGTGATAGTTCATTGTCATCATCCCTGAACATGACTGATGTCTGCTGGATGAGCTCTCCTCATGAGTACGACCAGGACCACGACCCCATGGGCTACCATGTCTGCATGTGGACACCTCAACCAATGACAAAGCAGTGGAAATAGTACCTTTATGGGAGCATGATCAGTCAGGAACACATTGGCTAACATCAGATGATATGGCTGACCTATATCCACATGGATGCCGTCCCCCTCCCAGCAGACATTACATCAGAGACACTGCCCATTCCAGTGTGTCATTCATCCAATCCATTGAATCGGCAACATGGTGAAGGCAGTCCCGCATGTCAGCCTGTGCCACATCTACAACTCTAAACATTTTCTCAGAGGCCCTATTGGAACAACCCCGTGCCTCCATGATGGCTTAAACATATGCTGAATGGCACAGAAAGACATACCAAGATCAGGTGGAGCGTGGACAGCAGACCTCCACCGAGCCCCCCTAACAGCTCTCCTGTATGGCACCTCACCCACACTTTGGCTATGGCCAGAGTCAACAGGCAGTGAAACTGCAGTAACTACAATACCCCGATCAAGTGTCTCACTCTCCACCTGTCCCATGTCTGAGGGCTCACTGGAATAGGTATGCGAAAGCCTACTGGCTGTGTCTGAAGGAAATACAGGGGACAGTTTAATGTGAACTTCAGTGTCAGATTTAACCTCTGCATTCCTCTGTTTGGCCACCATCATCATCATCAGAGTCTGCAGATACTCTGACATAGCTATGAACCTATGAACATCATGTCCTACACTTCCACTCTCAGGATCACCTGTGATAATCAACAAACACAGGAATGAAATTAATACCTATGCTACATTCAAATACATGCTAACAAACACACTGGTGCCACCATCACAGAAGGTACAGCAATATTTCTGTCACATGCTCATCAGTACTCAAAAATGTTTAGTTTACCATGTGCAGATGACTCCACACTTGCTAGAGAGGATGATCCTGGAAGAAGTTAAGCAAAAGGTAAGGACACCAGCATCACAAATCCAATGGCACAGGGGTGACCAATTCTTTTTACTTTTTATGTCCTTTAACAATACTTTAACTGAAACTTGGCTGACACATCCACTCAAAGCCTATGTGTAATGAACCAGAATGTGTTGTTAACTATATCAATTTATCAAAAAGACCACCCTAAAAATAATAATTAAAACAACTGAACTATTACTTTCAATATTTTATTATACAAGAAAAAGTTAAAAATAGACATATCTAAACTTACCTAGAAGTTCATCATAGAACATACTTGTCATCCCAGAAACAGCAGCACCAGCATCAATCACATGCTGTTGTGCACTTTCCACTGAGCTCTCTGGATTCCTGACAGTGGACAAGAAGTCTTCATTTGGTGTCAGTGGTGGCTGTGTAGCAGCCCCCCACCTCCAACCCTCTAGCCAGCTGTCCACAGGCTACTGAAGCTTCTCTCCTCCGGGCTGATTGAAATAATACCAGTGGCCTATAATGCACCTGATCATAAGTCCTGCTGCACTCCCCTACGGCATTGGCATCATCAACTAACTGGTTCAAAATCTGCATTCTGCCAGATATATCCCCATGTCATCTCTCAAGCAGAAAGGCACCATCTGCCTAAATGCTTGGACAATTATATCATTCTAAGAGTCACTGAAGGGGGGTTTGAGAGGATTAGGACACTTGTGTACCATAATCCTAGATGACAAACAAAAAAGAAGGATACTACACATAAATGTCTCATAAATAGAAGTCCTGCTTATATATACATGTATTATTATTTTTGCAATATTACCCACTAGAGAAACCCAAAATTTTCAGGTATTAAAATATAAAAGGTTATGTGGTTGTAACATATTACAGTCACACACAAACCAAGGTTTGATCCAAAACAAGGAATAGCAAGAGCAGATCTCTTTAAAAATGTTTTTGTTTACGGCAACACACAAATGGAACTTGGCTTCCCCACCCACAAAACAACAGGCAAATGACAATTTGCACCAAGCAAGGAATAACACATCGATTGTTATAAGTGCTTTCCAAAAAATTCTCTCAAAATGAGCACACATTTACCACAGAAAAGTCATTTTTATACAATTGCCAATTACCTCTACCTGTGCTCAGCACTCCCCTAGAAGTGTCTATGGGCCATCTAGAAGGCTAACACCCCTGTGTCACTGGCAATATAGGACATTTACATTTCACTGAAACAACATTGAAGAGTGTAAGATAAACAGTTTTAATAATAACTCTTGTGATGAAAGTTAATAAGGCTAGGTGTCTGTATGGTTTCACTTCACTATCTTGAAATACTGAAATCTCAAATTTCAGTATCTTGAGACTAAAATTGCAAAAGACCAGTTCCGCGAAAGACCACATAACCAAATCCGGAACTGTCAAATCAGCAGTTGTGTTGGTGCACTGTGTTAATGGATAGTTGGAGATTCAGGTAAGTGTTTATATTTTAAGGGTTTTTGGTATGGATTTTAGTGTATCTTAGTGTGTTGGAAAAAAGTAGGTGTTGGTTATGGTATGTAGGTAAGAGTGTGAGTGTGTAAGTGTTGAGAATGGTGTTGCTTGTACGTATGTGATGTATGTTTGTGCAAGGGGAATGTAGATTGTGTAGTGGTGGGTTTCATGTCTTTGTCTTTTTAGTGTGACCTCGGAATTAGTATATATAAGTAGTGGGGGTGCACGGGCTGCTTATATGTAGTGAATGTTCGCGCCTTTGTGTTGTGTTTGTGTGTGTTTTGTTTGCTTGTTGTAGTGTGGGGAGGAAGGTGTATGTGTGTGTGTGTGTGTGTGTGTGTTTAGAAGTCGCGATATTGAAATTTGCACTTTTGAGGCTTCGGTATTTTGATTTTTTGGCTTTATAGTCTCGAGATACTGAAATTCGATATTTCAGTATTTCGAGATTATAAAGTGAATCCATATATATATATATATGTATATATATATATATATATATATATATATATATATATATATATATAGGTCTATATTATAACATCGAAGTCTAAAAACTTCAAATGTTATAATATCGAACCCATTCAATCGAAACACCAGAAAACTGAACAGTCAGAATAGCAAATTTTTTCCCAGGGAAAAAATTTGCTGTTCTGACAAACATACACACAACTCAAGCACACCAAAATAAATAATCCACACACATACACTTCACAAAACCCTACACTAAACCAAACATACACCACTAGCTATCCACTTACCTTAACCCAACTCTAACCCTAAGGTCCCTAACTATCGCACACTCACCTTACCCGCTCCCTAACCCTAACTCACCTACCCCACCCTAACCCTCATGTCCACACAATTGTACATTTACCTGACTGCGCCCTAACCCTAACTCACCTAACTCATGTCCAATCGCACACTCACCTTCATTCGCACACTTACCTTAACCCGGTCCGTAACCTTCGCTCCACATTTTAGGAAATAGCGAAGCTGCAGAAACGGCCCACTGAATACTTTCCCAAGGAAAGTATTCAGTGTTCTGCAGCTTCGCTATTTCAAGCTTTTGCTCTACTGGGTTCAGTATTATAACATTCGAAGTTTTTAGACTTCGATGTTATAATATAAACCTATATATATATATATATATATATATATATATATATATATATATATATATACATACATATATATATTTATATAAAGAGTTTCCTAGTAACGTGCACAAATCTAGTATGAAATTGAAAAATTCAATCATATCTTATCAAGATCAGAAGTTTTCTTGGCAGATAAATCCAAAGTAATAGCAGTCTTCTTCTATGTTGCCCACATGCACAATTCTCTTCACCTTCAAGTTCCCTAGCTACACGGTTACATTTTTATAGTGTAGATTCAAGCCTGTGAGCACAGAGGAGATGCAAATGAAGTGTGAACTCATTAGAATTGCTGAATCCCAAACTTTTGGCTCAGTGTAGCATATGTAAACATAGTGCAGGCGCTCACTCAGTGTTAGTTGCTAATGGTTTGCAACTGAGTATGATTGCTGGTAGGGAGCAGAAAAACACAGCAGCAATTCAAGCTCTTTCACTTGCATTGAGTGTGTCACCCAGGTTACACTTACAAAGTGTAGAAGTAATTGTATCAAGATTTTTTTATGGAAGTGAGCATCACACATTTCTTAGTTTTTATTCACTAATAGCCAAACTCTCCCTTCTTTGTTGAAAACTGTATATTATTGTCATTTAATATTCTCATACATTTTATGTACAATGATACAAAATACCTTTAAGACTGTATGTCTGAGATTATTGCTCAGATAAGAGAAGAATGAACATAATCTCTATCAGCTCTGTGAAAAATCAGTTCATCGAACAGCATTTTCAGTGCAATTATATCGAACATGACATTTGTCGAACTGTTCATAGTGAGATCACAGTACAGTGAGGATCGGGAGATTTGCCTGTAGTGCGATCTTGGAGTTGGTATATATAATTAGCTGGGGGCCACAGCCCCCCACATGAGGGGAATTCGATGAAAGGCATTTCCAATGAAATGCCATTCATTGAAGTGACGGTTCGCTGAAGTGATATAGACCTGCTGCAAACAATACTCTTAAATGGTTGTTTGATCAGTCATAGCACTAAATGTGTAATTAGCACATGTGCAAACATCATAGAGTGTATAAGTGTTATATGCCTTGTTAATACTGTGGATGAGATGGGACTTGCTTGTATGCACAATAATTTGCATTCCTGCTGCAAAGCTGTTTCTGTGGCAATGAGGGACAGAACACCCTTACTGTGTTTTGGTTCATTGGTGTGACAGTTCAAATCCAGATGTGTAAAAATCTGTAAAGTCTTCTAAAATTGATTTTGTTTTTTTTTTAATATTAGTATTTGCATGGCATGCAGCTTAGCTCAAACTCCATGAAACAGATAAATCAAATAAATTTCATGTAACATACTTCTGTGATAAAGACTGCATGAATTACAGCTGTGAATCAAGTGTGTGTGTAGCACACTTGGTAAACAGGATGAATCACATAGTATATACTATATTAGATTTTTCAGCGCTAACCATGCTATTTCCTTCCTGTATTACTTTATTCATCCTCCTCCTTTTATTCCTAACATCACCACCGGTACTAGTAATAAATAAGCACACCTCAACCATTAATTCATCCTCACCTATCAACCATCTTCCCACTAGCTACTCAAAAATCTCTTCAATCTTATTTCCATGACTCCATTCCACTGTTGTAACCCCAAAATACTAAGAAATGTCAGCCCAATGTAAAGATAATGCTTCTAACCATCTCTGCTAAAAATTGTGTAATAAACAAACTTTCTTCATCCACCATACATCAGTTTTGTAACATTCACCCCAACCCAGGTCCCAATCAAATCACAAACCATAAATTACACCCTAAAAGTTTAAAAACAATCATTCTAAACATTAGAAGCATATGCAACAAATTCACAGATTTTCATGCATTGTTGACCCAACACAACCCAGACATCCTAGCCACAACTGAGACCTGACTAAAGCCTGAAATACAAGATGCTGAAATACTACCCCCTTGTTATAATATCATTAGGCTTGACAGAAAACATAAAAAAGTAGGTGGGAATAGCTACAATATTTCCAAATATACTCACAATAACTCCCTGTATTGGCACAATTCAAACTTTTGGAGAACAGAAATTCTAATTTCTTTCTAAACCTTAATAGAGCCAAGAGCATATGCATTGCCATGTTATATATCCCCTCCAAGACAGAGCATTCCAACACTTGAAAACATACTATCCTAGATAACAGATACAATCACAAATTAAATTATACTCCTAGATGATGTTAACATTGACTGGCAGTCTTTATCCTCAAATTCAGTGATCAACAGCATGAAGCTCTTTGGAGTCACTCAGCTTAATAATACAACAACAAAACATGGCAAAAATAACTCCCAACAATCTATCCTGGATTGGATTCTGATTACAAACACGTCTAATTTTACCTCCTCAGGTATCCTCCCTGATACACTAAGTGATCATCTGCCAGCTTATACCTACAGGAGTATTACTCAACTAGCAAAGGAACATAAGCCCAAAACTAACTGTAATCTCTTCAAATTCTTGAAGGAGTCTTTTGTTAAATCTCTGAAGGCAGTTAGCTGGTCTTTCGTAAAAAAAAAAAAAAACTCACCTTAAATGATGCAGTCAAATACTTCAATGCAGCATTTCTACATATTCTCAACACCTTAGCCCCACAGCAAACAAAAAGAAATAAAAACAGCCATACCCCATGTTTTACCAACCAAGGTAAACACCTGATGAAAGACAGAGACAAAGCATGGATTAAATGGCAAAAAAATAAATATGACAAAAGTTTGCAACTATTCAGACAGTTATGAAACTAAGTCAAGAAACAATTAACAGAGATAAAACATCTTATTATACTCAACTACAAGATAGTCATAAGAACATCCCTAAAAAATATGGTCCTGCATAACCTCTCTTATCAGCCCAGGTACAAAAATGTATCCCAGACCATACCCAGACATTCCCCCTCTTTAAACATCTACTTATTTCAATAAATACTTCACAGAATGCATAGCCAACTTAACCTCAAACTCACCTAACACACCCCATTCCACATAGCCAACTTCCCCCACCTTAGACCCTACCACATTTCCTTCACAAAACCCACCTGTCTGCAACCTCTCCAATACACATGTAGACAACTCCACCCACTTTACCTTTCAACCAGTTTCCATAACTCTCATAAAAAATTTTACATAAACTAAAACCTTGTTACTCCTCAGCTGAAAACCTTCCCCCAGAATACTTAAATCTAGTTGCAAATGTAATAGCATATCCAATCTGCATTCTTATTAAAGATCAGTAACAGAATCCTGTATCACCAACTTGTGGAAAATGGCACACATTACCCCTATACGTAGAGGGGGTATTTCTACTGGCATTACAAATTTTCCATCTCATAGCCATCCTGACTCCCCTCTCTAAAATCCTTGAAATATGTATTCATCAATAATTTCTCCACTGTCTCTTACAAAATATTTTAATCACCAATATGCAACAAGGATTTTGGTCAGACCACAGCACCTCTACTGCATTACTATCATTTAAAGACACTGTCAATAAAGCTTGTAACTCTAATAAACTTGTATCTGCAGTATTTCTAGATCTATCAAAAGCCTTTGACATGGTTTCTCACACTAAACTCCTCAATCAATTTTCCACTCTAGGTCTAGCTCTCTATCTATTCAATGGTTCTCTTGCTATGTTGCCAACAGACAACAAGTGGTAAAATGGCAAGGATCCATCTCCACATACCTTCCAACTTCCACAGGAGTTCCACAGGGATCCATCCTTGACCATCTACTTTTCAGTATTTTTATCAATAAACTACATTCATCTTCTTGTGAAGGCACCTTGATTCAATACCCAGATGTCTCTACCATAATCTGCTCTTCAAATGCCTTAACTTAGCTCCAGGTCATCCCTCAACAAGCTGTCATTTCTATTAAAACCTGGCTTACAATGGCACAATTCCTAATCAACCCCCAAAAAACAAACTCCTCCTCTTTACCCCCAAATTTCACACCCCTATCAAAGCATCTTTCAAAATCTTTTTGGCAAATGGCACTGAAATAAAGTTAGTCCACTATACCAAACTATTAGGAGTCATAATAAATGATGATCTTAAATTTGACCTCCATGTCCAAAGCAATATCAAGTAAACCCATCAAAAACTAGGCATGATATACAGAAACAATCATTTTCTGAGCACACATACAAAAATCATGCTAGCCAAAACCTACCTTCTGCCATCACTACTCTATGGAGCACCAATTCTAACCAATTTACAATCTTCCATAAAAAACTAACTTGAAAGCTACTACAAATAAAATTGACAAGTTTGCTGCTAATTATAGGTTCATAGGTCTTTACTAGGCTAATAACCCCAAGGGCCTTTTTAAGCCTAGCCATGCATCTCAAATCTTTGACATGTTCCCTTGATAAGTGTAAGCATGGACCTGGGAGATGAACCATTTACAGGTTACCTGTGTCCATTAAAGACATAGGTGCCAAACCAGGGATGATTTTTTGGTTTCCCATCCAATTGTCCAAGTTGCACTTGAACTGGGATAGGGAGGAACTCTGCTTCACATGACTGGGGAACCTGTTTCATAGATGGAGTAGTCTCTGGGATACATACCTATCTCTCCAACTGATCCTATTTATATCACAGACAAGGTTTAAGTCTTTATAATGGGTAATTCTGGTGCTGTTTGTTTTGTGGATACAGTGAATATAAAAAGTTTACACACCCATGTTAAAATGTGAGCTTTTTGTGATATAAAAAATGAGACCACAATAAATCATTTTAAAACCTTTCCCACCTTTAATGTGACCTAGAACCTGTCCAATTCAATTAAAAAACAAATCTGTTTGGGGAAAAATATAAAAAATAAAAAATGTAAAATACGTTGGTTGCATAAGTGTGCACACCCTTAAACTAATACTTTGTTGAATCACTTTTTGATTTAATTACAGCATTCAGTCTTCTTGGGCACATACCTGCCATCAATTAAAGAGACTCTGATTATCCCCAAATAAAGTTCAGCTGTCCTAGTAGGATTTTCCTGACATTTACTCAGTTGCCTGCTACAGCAAAAGCCATGGTTTGCAGAGAGCTTACAAAGCATCAAAGGAAGCTCATTGTTGAAAGGTATCAGTCAGGAGAAGGGTACAAAAAAAATTCCACAGCACTGGATATGCCATGGAACACAGTGAAGACTGTCATCAAAAAGTGGAGAAAATATGGGACAACAGTGACGTTCCAAAGAACTGGATGTCCCTCCAAAATTGATGAAAAGACAAGGTGAAAACTGGTCCGGGAGGCAGCCAAGAGACCTACAACAACACTGAAGGAGCTGCAGGAATTTCTGGCAAGGACTGGTTGTGTACTACATGTGACAATAATCTCCTGTATTCTCCATATATCTGGACTATGAGGTAGGGTTGCAAGATGGAAGCCTTTTCTTACACAGAAAAACATCCAGGCCCGGATAAAATTTGCAAAACAGTACATCAAGTCTCCCAAAAGCATGTGAGAATGTGTGTTATGGTCTGATGAGGCCAACATTGAGCTTTTTGGCCACAATTCCAAAAAGTACATTTGGCGCAAAAGCAACACTTTGTATCACCAAAAGGACACCATCGCCATGATGAAGCATGGTGGTGGCAGTATCATGCTTTGGGTTGCTTTTCTTTAGCTGGAACTGGGGCTTTATTCAAGGTGGAGGGAATTATGAATAGTTCCAAATGCCAGTCACTTTTGGCCCAAATCCTTCAGGCATCTGCTAGAAAGCTGAGGATGAAGAGGAATTTCACCTTTCAACATGACAATGACCCCAAGTATACATCCAAATCGACAAAAAATGGATTCATCAGAAGAAGATTAAAGTTTTGGAATGGCCCAGCCAGAGCCCAGACCTAAATGCAATAGAAAATATGTGGAGTGACCTGAAGAGGCCTGTGCACAAGAGATGCCCTCATAATCTAACAGATTTGGAGCGCTTTTGCAAGGAAGAGTGGGCAAATATTGCCAAGTCAAAATGTGCCATGCTGATAGACTCCTACCCAAGAAGTCTAAATGCTGTAATTAAATCAAAAAGTGCTTCAACAAAGTATTAGTTTAAGGATGTGCATACACAGCAAAGTATTAGTTTAAGGATGTGCATAAACAGCAAAGTATTAGTTTAAGGATGTGCATACACAGCAAAGTATTAGTTTAAGGATGTGCATACACAGAAAAGTATTAGTTTAAGGATGTGCATACACAGCAAAGTATTAGTTTAAGGGTTTGCACACTTATGCAACTAGCGTATTGTACATTTTTTTTATATTATTTCCCCTAAAAGATTTGTTTGTTTTTCAATTTAATCGTACAGGTTATAGGTCACATTAAAGGTGAGAAAAGTTTTGAAATTATTTATTGTGGTCTCATTTTTTTATATCACAAAAATCTGGCATTTAACAGAGGTGTGTAAACTTATGGGTCTGTAGTTTCCAGGGACTGCAGATGGCCCACCTTTGTGCCGAGGGATGACTGTTGACTATCTCCATTCATGAGGCATGAAGCCTGTTTGGAGTCTACAGTTAAATAGTAATTCTAGAGGCCCTGATAAGTCATGTTTCATGCTATTTAGAAACTATCCTGCGATATTGTCTGGGCCCATTAATGCAGTGTTCTTGGTCTTAGACAGAACATTAAGGACCTGTTCCCTAGTGATAGTAGGGGGAGTTATATTTGATGATATTTCCTGAGAGAAGGTTGAGAGGGAGATTTGCTATATCTTCTGGCTAAGTATAGGTGGCTCCGTTTGCAATGAGCTCTGCGCACAATTGTGCATTGCCTTTGAGGTTCCAGACATAGCTAAAGAATGCTTTGTGGTTGTCCTTGGCCTGGGAGTTGAAACTTAGCTCAAATTTTGCTTTTGTAGACTTCATTTGTCCTCTGAGTTGTTTGTTTAGTTTTATGAGAGAGCTTTGATCCTGCTGGGTGCTGCACCTCTTAATTTTTGCCATGATTTTCTTCCTCCTGTTATATAGCCTGTTGATTTTGTGATTCCACCAGGGTGGCTTGTTTTTGAGTTAGTTCTGTACCTCATGGTGGGTACATCTGCCTCTATGCAGCTATTAACATGCTTGTACAGGGTTTCTGTGAACAGTTCTGCAAAGGCAGCAGTGTTCTCAGGGTTTATGGGGTCTTGAAATTTTGCCAGGTTCTCACTTAATAGCAGAAGGTGAGCCTTAGAATAGTTCTTGAATATTCCACATTTAGCTGTGAGTCCAGGTTTTATTTTTACTTCAAAGGAGACCATTTTGTGGTCTGACCTTACCAGGAAGGCATTACAGTAGGGGGTGTGCAGTAGTCTCCCATATTAGTGAGAATCAGATCCAGTATGATCACACCCCTTGTTGGTGTATTGAGTATCTGGTCCAGAGAATTTGTATTTACAAAATCAAGGAATTTCTGTGCTTGTGTGTTTGGTGTCATATAGTATTCCCAGTTAATAGTGGGGTAATTAAAGTCACCCATGAATATGGTATTGGGTTGGATGGTTAGTGTTTCTAATATGTTTAAATACATGATATGGGTTTATTAGGTCATAGAGGGGGGACCTATGGCTTGCAAGGAAGTGGTATTTTATTTTAGCTATGGTGATTTGAACCTGGAGCAGCTCAAGTGCGTTGTCCTGTTTGACCAGTTTTGAAGTATATGTATTTTTGATGTAAATAAAGGTACTTCCACATCCTCCTTTACCCACCACTGCAAAGCTCTGCATACCCTTAGCTGGCTGGAACTCTCCCACCACCTCTCCTTCATTCAGCTTATAACAGTACATAAAATCATACACAAACCATTAGCCTACCCAGCTCTTACCCCTTTAATCAATACATACTTTCCAAAAAGAACTCTTAGATTGGAAGACAAACAACTTCTCACACTAAATAAATGAAATAAATCCCCTGGACAAAGCCTGAACTCATACTCAGTAGCAGAAAATGGAACTCCTTGCCTCTAACCACCAGAACTATTTCTAACCTACCCACCTTTAAATGCTCCCTAAAAGAATACCTTACAAAATCTTGGACCTTCTCCTGCGCCAATCCTGGCTGAATTTACTCACTATACTTCACTCATCCCTTTCAACCTAGATCACACTCACAATGGTCTCCAGCCTCCTACTCCACTCCTTTTGTTTTCATGACTAGCTTACCTTATTTAATTCATCTCTGCACACATTTCCCCTACCTATTTCCTCCCTACTCACCTAAGGTACCTAAAGACACCCAAGCCTGCACTCTTCTTATAATCTTCTCCAATCCATCCTTCCCTCATACTAAAACATCACTTAATTCCAACTCACTGTTTCTTATGTAATCTCTATCTCTGATTAAATTAATAAATATAAATACCACCTGTAGATCATGGTTCAAGTCCTACATTTATCTTTTAAGGATAAAACCTAATAAAACCCTTCTTAGAAGGATAATTCAAGGTGAGTTTTCCCGTCATGTTTGTACATTGCTTACCCTCATGCAAACATGGTCTAATGGCCCACACAGGCAGATAGGAAGCAGACAGTAGTCAGTTTCAAAACAGATACATTCTTACATCTTTTGCTTACGTTTCTGCAAACCCATTAAGCAGAGTTGTGCAACAGTCAGCTAGCTTCCACAATGCCTGCGGGTCTAGAATACCTGCAGATAGGATGCAGACAGCAGACAGCTGACAATTTCAAAATGGATACATTGCATCATGTATGGTTTGCCACTGTGCAGACATGCTAAGCATCATTGCATGGTGGTCAGCACACATACAGAGTAATGAATATGGAAATATGCAACTACTGTCTAGTTGTCCCTGTGGCACCAGTTGTAAGTTAAGAGGTATAGTACAGGTGAGCCTGACTTCTAATCCAGCTAAGGCCAAGCTTTTCATATAGATGTTCTACTGTACTTTATATAAAAATTAACAATAGAAAAATACTTATACATAGAAATAACAATCTATAGCATGATCATTGGGCATACACAGGATATCAGAGGTATATTATATGTGTATCTGTGAGTATCAGTACAATTATGGTTCTTCAATTACACAATTACAGAGCCAGAGTTCTAATGTAGTAGATTCTCAATTTTAGTAATGCGTGTCCACTCAATTTTATAAAATATAAAATAATGCAAACATAATTATAAACAACAAAAAGTATGCATAGCACTGTAGCTCATATGAAATAATGTGTGACTGAGAGTATACTCACAATTATGCTTCTGTAATTATTATCGTCTTTTCTGGCCTTGGATGGACTTCAGGCTACAATGATACTCATACACACATGAATGTATAAACCTGACCTTATCAGGTCACACATATATATGGTAGACCCCTCACTCTGTCACGTGTGTATTTATATATAATTAATGAGCATGTCTAACAAGCACTTCTTCTGTGGCAAGGATGAAAAATCACCAATGTGGAAGAACATGTTTTGTCCCTGTTGTAATGGTTTGAATACCACATTAAGCAAATTAATTTCATCAGTGTGCAAAGCTGCACAAAAAATGTGTCATGTCATAAAATTTGTACATATGATATATGTCTGCAAAGTTAAATCAACTAACAGGTGCAGCAGCAACCAAACCAAAAACTAATGCCAACTGTTACATTACCCTTCTTTGGTCATTAATTGCCTTTCTCTGTGATTGACACTGTTGCTCTCCACTTAACATCATGCAGATTCGGTTGGCATGGTTGTATGCATTTGTGCAGTAGCATTAAAAGTAATAACACCAACTGATGGCAAAGCACTCTTAACTGTTGCTGTTTGTGCTGAACGGACATGTCTGTAGGTAGAAGGGAAGATGCTCAATTTAGAGGAAAAGGTGGGGTGTGGAGGAGTCCAGAGTTTTTACTGGACTCCTTGTAAAGCACCAAAGCCAAAGGCTGCTGAAAGGGGATTATACCAGGTCTCAGTACAAATCTGAGGCTTGGAATAGTCTGGCCAAGGCTGTCTCCAGTGTGACTAGCATTCCATGCACTAGAGAGCAATGCAGGCACCAGTTTAATAACCTCAAAACGTTGTTTAGGTTCCATGAATGTAACCTTTGATAATTAAACATAGACCCAGGATTGCTGACATCCTACAGTTGTGTAAGTATACAGATAAAGATAATTTAAATCAGATAGTAACTACATATAGGCAAGACTGTTATGCATAATGCTCTTCTACTGTTCTCCCCTTTTCATTCTACAGCCAACCAGGAGATAGCAGTGAACAGGGAAGCCCCTGCTGGGTGTTTAGAAATACTTATGGAAGCAAGGGGTATATATGCAATACAACATAACTATTATTTTATCTAAAGTATTGCTCATTTATACAGTAATAGCAAATTAAGCATGCATATCTTAACTGTAAAATCAAGAAAGCATACATGCTTCAATCTGTAGCACAAGCCAACTGTAAAAGTCAATTGTAATACAGTATTCAGAAGTTGTGGGTTCAAATCCCACAAGTAACAACTATATGGTAAAATCATTTAAGAATATTACATAATAATTTCAACAAAATAGGCAGACATGTCATACTGTTAACTTAATTTGTATTATTTGATCAAGCATATGTGCAATATATGCATATTTTAAGGATTACTTGGATCAATCATGACTTATAGTCTGTAGTTGTTAAAAATATACTTAAATGTAAAAGTAGAAATAAATTATTTATATTGTGCTAATTTATTGTATGTCACATATGATGGTACTAATTATCTCTTTTCTTTTCTCTTACCCCAACCATTATTTCTCTTTTTAATTTTTATATGGGTGGTCACAACATTTTGATGCCATCAATTTCTGACAACTCACAAAATGCTTTACAGTACAGGGAGGTAGGTCAACCATGGTGGCTCAGCCTGCCCGGCTATTGCACCAATGCCCAGCACATATGGGACCCAATCTGGCAGTACTGCCTCTGCTGCCCCTGCACTACCTTGGTCCTCCACATCAGGTAGCATTACCCTGGCAGCTGGTGCAGTGGTACGCAATGAGAGTAGTGGCTGAGGTGGTGATTTTGACACCCACCAGAAGATGCCAGGCATGGTGTGTGAGGTCATGGAGAGCACCATTGGTGCATGCCTCCACTAAATAGAGAGGATGCTCTCTGTAATGATGCAAAAACAAATATGTCATACACTGCAACGACCAGCGAAGTAAGGGGACGGTCATGGCAGTTCTACAGGCAAGGACTGTACCCATGTTTGTTGGGCATGAGCATTCGATGTCCCCACCCCATCCCCAGTCAAGGTGTTCCCCAACCTGTTGTGTCCCTCACCATCCTTGTGTCTTGTCTTCTTTGTCCTGTTTGTCTAAATTTGCTTACTCACCTACCCTACTTACCTGACCCAGAAATACCTACATCTCTTACTCAACATTCCTCTCTTACAGAAATAAAAAAAATTATAAATGGGCTCCTGCCCTAAAAAATATTGTCCCATACATAGCTCTCCACTTCTCACGTGTCTTCTCAGCACACTTGATTCGGTCCAATTGGCTATACAACATGCTTCCTTTGTTGTCACCCATCTTTGTTGAGGTGACAGTCCAAATTCAGCCAAAATTCTATACATATTCATTTTATACTGTTGAAAAAGTGGATAGCTATGGTTCTTTCCTACCTCCCTCATGCATATTCCTACATTGCTTTCCCATTGTTCTTCCACTTGCTTACCCCCCCCCCATTTCACCACTTTCCTATCTACCCTATTTTAACACCTTTAATCTGGTCAAAAAATAAGGGTGGCCACGGTGGTGCAGTGGTAAGCATTGCCACCTCACAGCAAGAGGTTCTCCGGTTCGATCCTCGGCTGGGGTGCCTTCTGTGCGGTGTCTGCATGTCCTCCCTGTGGTCGCGTGGGTTTCCTCCGGGTGCTCCGGTTTCCTCCCACATCCCAAAGACATGCTGTAGGTGGATTGACACTCTAAATTGGCCCTAGGTGTGCGTGTGAGTGTGCCTTCTGTGGAAGGTTGGGCGTCGGACTGGCAACTCGACACCGTAAAACTCCACTGCCATTCAATGTGCGGACAAGGTGATCCGCTGTGGCGACCCCTAACCGGGAAAAGGCGAAAGAAGAATCTGGTCAAAAAATAGAATCACATACCACACACACAAATAATAAATCCCAAATGAAGCACTTCATTTTTTGCCCTCTGTGTTTGAGTGACATTTTGCAATGTGTTCTAATGCCAAGTGACGGTGAATGGCTCTTCACATCCAACGGCATGGTGCAGTTACCTCCCCGCAATGCTGCTTAAACCTGCTGCACTAAGAATACACACTGTTAATATAGAATAAAGGCACTAATATTAAAAATGTTATTTAAAAAAACTAGTTATTTAGTCTGATTACTTTCAAACTAGGAACCTGAAACCAATAATAAAAACAAAACAAAAAAAAACCTGCTGATTTGCATTAGCAACAACGGTGGAATTCCAAGTCAATTTTATTGACAGTTAAGCACTTTCATTCCTTAATCAGTGCAGGAACTTCATCAGACCTAAACATTTAAATTAAAATCAGTGTATATACACTTCAATTAAAAATCATGTGATGTTAGAATCCATGAGAAACAAAAATAATTCCATAATTAAAACCTTAACAAGCATAAAAAAATGTCAACTTTAACACTGAATTAATGGAACAGGCTTCATTTAACCCTAGGTAACTCATGGCATCTAACTGCTGCTATTTTAACTCACATTTTTCCAAATGCTCATTATTATATAACCCCAGGCATCACACATTACCTGTTCAATAACCAAAAATCCAAAATAATGAGTGTTAAAAATGCTGATGTTTGTAAAATGCATCTGTGACCTTACCCTTCCTAATATCTAATGTATGCTCATACATCCATTCTTTTCATGTTTTAGATATCTTACTTATATAGAATTCTGAACAAACTAGGCAGTCAGCCCATAAACACATATATCACCAATTGGGTAGACTACTGGATCACATATGTGACAGATAAATATGTTGAAGCATGCGAAGGGACCTATATCTACAGTCTAGCGATCAGGGCTGTATCTCAGGGCTTTGTGCAAAGCCCTTTCCTGTTCATTATTTCAGTCTCAGATGTCAAGACTGACTTACACATCTTTTGTCCAACCAGCTTTGTGGGGGACTGCAGACTGTGAACAATCATTGAATCCAAGTGTGATATTGGTGTAATACAGACAGTATCAACACACACAAAGAATTCCTATTATAGCCATGGAGACACAGTAGATAAACAAAAATCATGGGGGAATTAGTTATGTTATAAAAGCAAATACACAAGGTAATTATAATATAGAAAGCACACCCCTATGAGTAGACCAAGTGGTATGTGACCTGTATACTCAGGTAGATGGTATGTGGAGCGTCCACCATCATGTGCCCACAGTGGTGACAACTCCCTTGTATGTAACAGAACTCCTGAGTATGTGTGGGACATCCACATCAAAGGGTATTACAGTTTCATAGTTCTCAGCCCTCATCATACCAATAACTGAGTGCAATACACCTCTTTTCCTATATCTCCCAACACATCTTCCAGGGATGAGTTACTCAAGTTTACCACATTTGTCAGTGTGACCTCCCACACCTTATTGGCCATACCTAAGTATTATTTTTGATGCATACACATTAGTGGTTGATGCTGTAGAACCCCCATCAAGGTATTAAACAAAATGCATGTGTGCTGTACTTGTTTCTGTGATGCACACTGTAAATACATAGCTGATTGAGCACTGATGGCATGGGTTACATTCATGATAATGTGGATTGTGCCATATATATGGCCTGCACACCTGTCAACTAGACAGGATTGCTTGTAATTTCAAATACAGCTGGAACAGTGTCCCTCCTAACACCAATGAACCAAAAGGTAGTGTAGTGCTTATAAAAAAAACCTACTAAACCCACAAAATAAGTACCTGGGTGATCTTATCTCCAGCAATATATAAACAGAAAATTGTTTTCCAACAGTGAAAAACAAAAATTTTTTTCTCCAACAGTTTATTAACAAGAAGTTTAGCACTTTCGTCAATCCACAGTTGACTTCAGAACATTAAATCATACAAAAATACCAATTTAAATAGATGGCCCACAAGAATGACTGGTTAAAATCTATCCAATAGAATTTAAAAATAACATTTTAAAAATAAATGCTTCATAAATATTAAACAGCACAAGAATATTAAACAGTAAATCTTAAGTAAACACATTTAAAATCAGAACCACCTTTAAATCAGGTGCAAAACTTGAACTTTTTGTGGGGACTAAACTAATTCTGCTTTTTCTTTTAAAATAGTCATGATACTTAAGTGGGCCATTTAAACCCAGAGGAATGTGGGCGGCTAGCCTCAGCTGCCATACCAGTTCTTTCTTACAAAAGATGTTTTGCCAATCAGCCCCTCTAAGGTCTATTTCTACCATGTCCAGGATAGCAAACTTATAACCAATAAACCCTGTACAATTTAAACTATGCCTGAATAAGGCATTTTTTTTCTACATCATATAGATGTTCATAAATTCTAGTTTTAAACAATCTCTCCATTTTCCCAGCATAGAATGAAGTGCAGGCATTACATTTGGCAAGATAAACTAACTTACTCGAAAGATCATTCCCTTTCCTGAAAAAGAGGGAATTGGTGTTAGTATTAGCCAGGGTGATGGATTTTGTTACTAAAATGTATTGGCAATAAGGACATCTTTGTCAATCCTAACACCTCCAGCAGATGTTAAATTTTGAGGAAGGTGTGCTTGATTCCACTCATAGATTGCTGACACATCATGACAGTTGTTCAAGTCTGTTCTTGCAGAACTGTCATAACCACTCACAATCACATATATTATGTCAAGGACATGGGATTAATGGTGGCATTATTCTTTTTTTACTCAAATGATTTTTATTTTGATGAAATAACACAATAATTTAATACATTCATAACATTCAATAACTATTTACAGTATTCACATTCAGCCTGACAAAAAGGATTCAGATAAAAACATTTGCAGTTAAATAAATTAATATATAAACTATGATAGTTAGGAAGAGTTTGGTTCCATCTGTAGGGTATCAATCAAATTCAAAACTTTCCTTCACAGACTTTTAACCAATGGCTTAGGAAAAGTTCTTAACTCTTCAGTTCTTTTCTCCATTCGCATGCATTTCTTCAGTGATGATAGGAATTCCTCCATTGTGGGTGCTACATTAGAGTTCCATCTTCTAGTTATACATTTTCTGACTATTTCTAACATTTTCCACAACAAATACAGGTCATCTTTCTTCATATTATTACTATTAACAGCATTTAATAAAATTAAAGACTTTGTCAAAGCAAATATATCAGTATAGATAGCTTGAAGAAATTTGTTAATTTCATTCCAGTATGGTTTAATATTAGTACAGTCATAAAAAATATGAGACCAGTCAGCATTAGGGGACAGATGACATCTCCAACATAACTTGCTGTTTGAAGGGTACATTTTTGAGAGTTTCTCAGGTGTCAAAAAGGATCTGTTTAGAAATTTCCAATGAAAAATCCTCCAGAATTGTGAGTAAGAAGTTAGTTTAACTGAAAATAAAATGTTTGTTATATCTTCCATTGATAATGATACTTGAAACCCTTTAGTTAGGTATTGCCAGTAAGAATCTTTAGGAACTGTCTTATAGACAATTAAAGTATTATATAGATATGATAATTAATGCTTAACATTGATATTACTATATAGAATTTCAAAAATCCAGTTTATAATTTTTGGTACGATTTTGAAGGATGAGTTATATATTATTCTACACAGATCCTTAGTGTATGCTGTGATAATCTGAAGAACCAACCAGTCATTAGGAGATAGGCCATAGGTTAACAATATACTTTGTGTGTTCAAAGCTTGTTGGTTTTCAGTATATTGCAACCAACAAAATAGGTTATTATTGTCACATAAACCAAAAATCTCTGTATGTGTTTTATCAGGGAAATCCATTGTAATAGTAAATGGTAT
The DNA here is from genome assembly GCF_019279795.1 of Protopterus annectens. Lineage (NCBI taxonomy): Eukaryota > Metazoa > Chordata > Ceratodontiformes > Protopteridae > Protopterus > Protopterus annectens. The sequence goes on along the minus strand of NC_056748.1, from coordinate 291,640,743 downwards.
TAAAATTCTATGCAACAGTTTTATATCAAAATTTGTGTTAATGAATTTTCTAAGCACATCAAAAATATTGTTTATTGGTGTTAGTTTAGTTAATTTTGTTGAACTATACTGTACATTTTAATTTAAATAGTGCCATATCTTGTTATCTTTGTCAGTTACCAAAGCATTCTTTGATAAATAATTTTCATTCATTAGTATAATCAAGTGTAACTGTTTCTAACTGGAAGAGTATCTATGATTTATCCATTTCATCAGTATTTTAATTATAGATGCCTTTGTATAAGTTTCAATCTCTGAGAATTTTAACCCCCCCTTGTTCCCATTTTCTGATATGATAAGAATATGCCACTCTATTTCTTTTGGGGTATCATAGGAATTTCATTAGAGTTGAAGTGATTTATTTAAGGATTTTCTTTCCTGGTGGAAGTATAAGGGCTTGTGCTATATATAATATTTTAGGTAACAAAACCATTGTTATCAGTTGTAACCTATCATCAAATGTTATAAACAAATTATTCAATTTGCTTATTAATGTCTTAATTAAGTCTGTGGCTTTAGCATAGTTAAGCTGTAAGGTTTCCTCTATATTCTTGCCTAGGACTATTTCTAAATAGTCTAGAGTTGAAACTTGGTTTCCAATAATATGATTAGCTGGAACCTGTATATTCTTTTTTGTTGTTTAATAATAAATATTTTGATTTAGATTTGTTGAAGGAGAGTCCTGAGATTTTTTGGAAATTTGTTGTTACTATATCCACTTCACCTAACACTTCCTTAGAGTTGGGTAAGGTAAGTAAGACATCAGCAGCAAACATCATTATTTTAGAAATATATTGGTTATATATATTTATACCTCTTATCTTTGAGTCATTACGTATTAAATGGCAAGTATTTCTATGGCCAGATCAAATAGGATAGGGGACATGGGACATCCTTGTCTAGTCCCTCTAATGATTTGGATTGCTTTGGACGTAAAGGGACCTAATTTGACATATGCTAGATTATTTTCATAGATTTTCTTTATCATTGTTATAAAAAAGGGGGGAAATCAAATAACTGTAAGACGTTAAATAAATAACCCCAATTTAGGGAGTCAAAGGCCTTTTGAATATCTAGACCTATTATCAATGCTTCATGGTTTCCTCTATTGAGGTAATCTATCAGAGTTAATACTCTTTTAATATTATCCTGTGTATGCCTGTTATGTATGAAACCAGTTCAGTCTTCATTAATTATTTTAGATATGGGTATTTTCAATCTATTGACCATAATTGACATAAATAGTTTATAATCATTATTCAACAAAAAATGGGTCTGTATGAGTTGCAATGATTAGGGTCCTTATTCTATTTTAATATAGGGGAAATTAGAGAATATCTCCAAGAAGGAGGAATATTTGCTAATGTGTGAACTTCAAGAAAGGTTTTATGTAGGAGAGAGATTATAGAAGAAGGGAACAATCTATAAATGTTGATAATTAAGCCATCTATTTCAGGTGTTTTATTAGACTTACTTCCTTTAATCCAATCTATAATTTACTTTTGAGAAATAGGTTTTTGTAGATCTAACTTAAGTTCCTCAGGAATTCTTGTTATGTTGGGAACTATATTCTCTAACTTCTCACATTCATAACCACTCACAATCACATATATTATGTCAAAGACATGGGATTAATGGTGATACTATTCTGATGTTGTCCATGATTGTGTGTGCTTCTGTCTACTGTTGTCCATTACTGCACTGGCTGATTGGTTTTATAGTACTTTCCTCTGTCCCTGGTGTAGCCCCACTCTGTTCACCCTTGCTGTGCTTGGGCTGACTTTCCTATCTTCCCACCCCCATATCATTTTCTTTATACCTAACCATAGCACTCCCACCTCTCAAACCCTTCCTGCTGCACAAGTTAACACCCACTACAAACTCTCAGCTTACCTTACAACTCCTCCTCTACCACTAAACTAACTCACCCTATAAAATCCCTCTCCCCTCGTCAAACATGCCAGACTTAATCATTCGTGTCATACTTCTACATACCCTGCTCCTCCTTCACAACATTACATCACCTCACACACTCTTAACCCCTGTATATAAAGCCCCCATCAACCCTCTCCTTAACTGCTTTGCTTACCCTCAGCAACCCATACTCATCACTGCATCGATACTTCCAATGAATGTACCATTCCCTAAAATAAAAAACTCCTCCTTTCAACCATAGTACACCAAAATATAAAACAAAATACTTTCACAACCACCCACTAAAACTGATAACTTATCACTTCCCAAAGACTCTACTCCTGTCAGGTGACATACACCCAAACCCTGGTCCTACCTTTATTCCTAACACTGCACAAAACATCAGCCATAATTCTAATCAGTCATCCATACGTAATAAAAAAATGTCCTTGTATTCCATTAATACTTGTATGCTCAACAAACTAAGCCAGTTTCACACATGGGTAGCACTTCATACCCCAGACATTATCTCTGTCAAAGAAACTTGGCTGAAACCTCAAAACCAAGTGAAAGACTTTCTTCCCTCAGATTATAATATACTTCACGAAGATCGCTTAAAGAAAAAAGGTGGCGGTGTTGGCTACCTCACTCTCTCCCTTCCTAAGGAACAAATTCCCTTCTTTACACCTGCTGAAATCCTAGTAGCTAACCTCAAACCCAATGTCTTTACTACCATCACAGTAGTATCTCTCTCTCTCCCTCTCTCTATATATATATATATATATATATCCCACCAGGGGAAAACATCCCCTTAACGGATACTTGTTTCTAATCCCAGCAAATACCATAACCCTGAAACTCTATCAGATGCCCTGAGCGACCATTCACCAATAAAAGTGCTCCGATACATCACCCACCTCCCCAAACCACACCAAATCATCAGCTGCTGCAAACTCACAACATTTAACCCAGACACTTTTACAGCTCTCATCTCTAAAATTAACTGGAATTTCCTTATAGAGTTCCCACTTGATGACGCAGTAAATGCCTTCAACTCAACTTTCCTAAATATTTTAAACTCACTAGCCCCACCAAGTAAAGTTTGTATAAAAGCAAACATTTCACCCTGGCTAACTAAAACCACCCATACCCTTATGAAAACCAGAGATAAGGCACAGAAAACATGGGTATAAACCAAACTTCCAGCTGACATCCTAAAGTATAAAGAACTAAGAAATCCAACAAAAAACTCATCAACAAAGACATAAAAGACTTTTATTATAATCCCCCCAAAACACTAAAACATGACCCAAAAAAATTCTGGAAAGCTATCAACCAAATCCTACATCCAGGTAACCCTACTTCCCAAAACCCAATGCCCTGACAAGTTTCCTGAAGAAATTGCCAATACCTTTAACACTTATTTCATCAAAACTATTTAACCCCAGCCTCTCAAGCAACCACACTTCTAACCCCCTAATAAACCCCTCAACCACAGACTCAGTAGACTCCTTCTTTCTCAAACCTGTCTCCACAGACTATATCAGAGCTCTACTTTCAAAACTCAAACTGTGCTCTCTATCAGCAGACAATATTCTTTCTTACTTTCTCCAGATTACTGCACACTCTCTTGCTATGCCTGCATCTATACTAATCAATCGCTCCATCTACGAGTCTAAAGTTCCTTATATCTGGAAACAATTTTATACTTTTCCCATTCATAAAGGAGGAAATTCCACGACAGAAATATAAATATCCAATTTCAGACCTATTGCTATCCTCTCTCCTCTCTCCAAAATCCTAGAGAAATGTATGCACAAACAAGACATGAATTAGCTCTTAAAAGAAAAACTTCTCACTCCTACACAGCAAGGCTTCGGTCCCATGCATAGTACCACCAATGCTGTACTATCATTTCTCAACACCATAGCCCTTGCTAAAGACAACCACAAACTCAAATCTTTTCTATTCCTTGACCTTTCTAAGGCTTTTGACACTGTCTCAAACACTCTACTACTTAGTAAACTTGTAGGACTAAATTTCCCCCCTGCTTCTCTAGCTATCTCTCTGATAGACTGCAATCAGTGAAATGGGACTCAGCACTATCAACCTCTGTCTCAGTAACAACTGGTGTTCCACAAGGTTCCATTCTTGGACCTCTACTCTTTAACATCTTCACCAACTCACTCCACTCCTCTTGCTCTCAATCTAACATTATCCCACATGCAGATGACTCTGCAGTCATAACTATCAGTAATCCCCCCTCAGAACTCATATCAAACACCCAGACATCTTTCATCTCTGTAGAGACATGGCTCACTAGTAATCAGCTCATCCACAACCATAAGAAAACAAAATTATTATTCTTTCTGCCAAAATCTGCTAACCATATTAAACCTTCCTTCTCCATAAGGTCTCTAAGCAACACTCCTTTAGTAGTTGAAAATAGCACAAAACTTCTTTGCATTAATATTGATGATCAATTAAAATTTGATCTGCACATCAACAATTGTATTAAAAAACAACAAAAGCTAGCACTACTATACAGGAACAACAAATTCCTAACTGAAGTTAGGATTTCTCTTGCCCATGCCTACCTCCTACCATGCTTAACCTATTCTCAAATATTCACAAATCTGAACTCCTCCCTACTTACCAAATTAGAATCAACTTGCCATAAAATAGCTAGATTTGCAGCTCAACAAACATATAAATCTCACCACCGTCTCTCCCTAAAATATCTAAACTGTCCAGAATGACCCCATCTGTTCCTACAATCACAACTCCAAATCATACACTCCATCATATATCAGCCTAAATTCTGCCCAAGTCTATCCTCTCTAATCTCTCTCTACTCCCCTACCAAACTCATGCGAAGCTCAACACAAGACCTACTAAAAATCCATGAACCCAAATCCAAGACAGGGTGCAACTTATATAGCTACCATCCCTCTATTGAATGGAACAAACTCCCACTAGAAATAAGGACCTTGACTCACCCCAAACATTTTAAGCTAGCATCCAAAGACCACTTTAAAAAAACACTGGTCATATCATTGTACTCACCCTCCCTGATTATTCCCTTCATAGTACTGTCAAACTAATTTACTAAAACCTAGCATTAACAAATTAGCATTAACTGGTTCCTCTAAAGCATCTTCTATACTCTGCTCCCTGAAATTCTTAAGTAACCTCTTTAGTCTCTTCTGCTCGACCTAAGAAACCCTATTTCCTACTTTATAACATCTTCCTTTTGTGTATAGTTCTATTTGATCTCTCAGTGATACACATGTATGTAATATATGTATATTAAATACCAAACATTATTGAAAATGTATCTGTATTGCTATATTTTATTGCATTGTATTAACTTTGGATCTTTTCTCCCTGGGCCTCTGCTGAAAAAGGACAATAGCTCAGTTGGACACACCTGGTCAACAAATGTAAAATAAATAAAGAAAGAAAGAAAGAAAAATAAAATGAGCCTGTTGCTATTTATCCTGCTTGGTTGAGACCTATGCTGACATTACATTAATATTCAGGCAACTAATTTTGCACATCTTCACAATATGCACCGATCCCCTATTGTATATACCACCCTTGATAAATGTTCTCAACATTGTTCTTGTCAGAATTCTTACATCACAAAGAATCATCTCCATTGATATGTCATCATGGATGACAATCACATAATATACAATAACTATGTGATGATATGACTATACCCACACAGGAGGTGTACACAATAGTACATAATATATTCTGGATACTGGCTAAGGCTCTTTCTACCCCTATAGTACCTTTTTTAGGAAAGGTTCAAATGACAAATTCACCACTGTAACAGTTACAAGCAAGCAAAATCTGAGGGTAATGCTACTCAATGCTAGAATTCTAAACCTCAAAATGCACTCACTCAAGGCACTCCTTAAAATGGAGAACATCTGTGCAGTGACAGAGACCTGGTTCAAGGCTCCAGAGAGCACCCCTGCATTACCAGGCTATAATTCATACCACACCTTTCGGACACCTAACCAGGACTGAAACACTAAAGGCAACGGCGTGTCCATTTTCATTAAGGATATCTACACCTCCAGGCTAGTTGCTCAGCATAATGCATACGAGATTATCTAAGTGTAACTAACTCTGGGCAAGACCGCAGTCCAAACTGAAGCTTGCTACAGATCCCCCACCATGTCCCAGGATTCCCACTCCTCATTTCTTGATACACTGGAAAATATTAGGGTACAACCCAACATCCTAATAATGGGTGATTTCAACTACCGCACCATTAACTGTGAAAACTACTCATGCACCAACTCTTTTGCTCAATGTTTTCTGGAATTCATAAATTCCAATGCTTTGGATCAACTTATCCACACCCCCACAAGGGGCAGCAATAACCTACACTTGGTCATTACCAACATGGGTGACCAGTGCTCCACACCAGATGTCAATTCCTTGTTGGTCAGATCCGACCACACACTAATCACCCTAGACATCGACATCCCTAGACATTGACATCCCGCCCCCACCCCCCACTAGGGAAACCACCGCAAAAAATTTCTCTAAAGCCAACTTCATGCTTCTTAAGACAGAAGTGGCAAACTTCATGACACTCATGCAGACTGACAATAGTGGTACGACTGTTGAATCCTACACAAATGCACTTTATAAGCACTTACACGAGTGCATGGATCATGCTATCCCTAACAGAACTAAGATGCTATCCTCCAAAAAAAGGAAGCTAATCTGATAGTCCCCTGCCATAAACAAATTCTACAACAGAAAAATGAAACTGTTGCAAAAAAGAGTAAAATCCCACAATTGGAGGAACTCCCTGGTCAGCCTCAGTAAGAAGCTGAGATCCCTCATGAAATCTTCCAAAGCTAGTTACGAAAACAAAATCACCACTGATTCTAAAGACAACCACTAAGCATTCTATAGCTATGCCAAGAATCGCAATGGCAACACACAGATCTGCTCTGAGTTACAGCACAATGGCACTAATTATACAGAGCCAACTGATATTTCCAACATCCTGGCAGTAGGTTCAATGCTAACTTTACCCTCCTCTCAACCCCTAAAGGGCCCATGTCTATACTGGAAGAATGCAAAGTTCCTGTAATCATGGCTGCACAGGTAAAAAACACACTCTCCAAAGCCAAGAACACAGCATCCATGGGACCTGACAACATCCCAGGCTGCATTCTACATGAACTACAGAATGAACTGGCACCCCACCTAAGTACCATGTTCAATCATAGCCTCACCTCAGGCTTTGTGCCCACTGAATGGCTCACATCAATGGTTATCCCACTCCACAAAGGGAGAGCCACCATGGACCCCAGAAACTACCGCACCATTAGCCTGATGAGCCTGGTCTACAAGGCCATGGAATGTATCATCATGGAACTTATAAGCAAAGACATTGGTAATCTCCAAACTCTGGACCCCACCCAGTTCGGTTTGTAAAATGCAGATCATGTCTCCTAAACCAGATAGACTTCTTTGAAGCAGTCATCAAAGCCATAGACAAGGGTAAGGTGGTTCACACAGCCTGTCTATGTCTCGCCAAGGCTTTCAACACCATCCTCCACTCTGGGATTATAGATAAACTCACTAAACTAGCTATAAATCTTTGTCACAAGATGGGTTGCCAACTGGCTTACTGACAGAACCCACACTGTGAAAGTAGCAGACTCCAAATCCGACATCAGACCAGTGACAAATGGAGTACCACAGGGTTCAGTTCTGGGTCCTCTCCTGTTTGGTATCTACTTCTCTGAAGTACAGGCCAACACAAAAGGTCTTAGGCTAATGAATTTCGCAGATGACTGCAAACTAGGAGCCATAATCAAAACTCCTAATGATGTGGACATCCTACAAAAGGGCCTCACTGAGACAGATGCCTGGTGCCAAGGCCATGGCCTCAAGCACAATGCCAAAAAGTGCATTGTCATCCCCTTTGGTAAAAACTCTGTACCCATGAATTACCATGTAGGTGGTAGTCTACTTAACACCAAAAGTATAATATAGTTATAACCACTATACGATATTCTGCTTTGGAGAGTTCTGGCTGTTGCAAGGAAAGTAATTATTTAAAAATGGAAGTCAGATAATATTCCTTTGTTTAAAGAAATTTTAAAATTTGTGGCTGATTTGTGTAAGAAAGAAAAAAAACACATTACAATTATGATCTGCAAATATGGGTGCTAGGATCATTTAGATTCAGTAATTGCAAAATATACAGAAATGTATCATTTGTAACATATGTTAAGTTTTTAATTATTTGAAATTAATTTGTCCTTTACTGTCATATACTTTTGATCATCTTCCTTTGTTTATTTTGTAAATAGTATATATATATATATATATATATATATATATATATATATATATATATATATTTGGACAAGATGGTTATGCTTCAGCAAAATGTTAATAGCATACTCATTTAAAGAATCCTTTCTCAGTGACCAACAATTAAACACTTTTTGAAATAGGCAAAGATATCTAAATCAGTAAACACAGAATTAACAGAAATTAAAACATCAAATATTTTAAGTCACATTTTATGAGGCACTTTCACAAGCAATATACAAACCAATATTAAATTAGGTAGTCTGAGCTAACTTTGCACAAAAGGAAGCACTTCATTAAAGTAGTTATTCTAACATTCAGTGCCAACACACAAGTTATACAAAGATACTCAATTTCTTTATTTACACTGAAAGTTACAGCTTAAGTTTTGACTAGATAGGCTTCTTGGGAGGGTTAGGGTGTGCCTTACTACAATCTATTTCTTCCAACAAACTGCAAAAGTCAAAAATAATTAAAAAAAATTAATCAAAATAAATATTTTCCTATCAAGCAAACACATAGGAAATCACAAAGCAATGCTGGGTGGTTTGAGATAATATCTGGAGTATCCCTTCTGCAGTCTCTAAAAGTTTGTAAGAAACTTGCCATCTTGCGAGGGCTATACTGTGCTGACCTACATTCTATCCCTTTCTTCAACCAGCAATAAAAATCAAAGTGCCACCTCCAGACTTGTTAGACAGGTTAATGTTGTGGAATTCCTCCACATCCACCTTATGATTAATTAAACCCTGTGTTACATCAAAGCCAACTATAGGACCAACTCTATGCCCCTCTAACCCATACCTGATAATTATGGAGTCCACATGCATCAAGCCTAACACCATTCTCCTAGGGGAACTTCAACTAACCCTCTATACAATTAGGAGCCTTATACATCCCCTAATATGTCTACCCAGGGATTTCTAGAATTTATTAATACCTCTCTGGACCAGTCAGTTCACACCCCAACTAGGGGTAAGAATTCTAGACTTCGTTCTTACCAATATGGGGGCAGCTCTGTTCTGTACCAGTTGTAACTCCACCCCTAGTCAAATCTGTCTATGAATCAGTGACATTTACATTAAGATTGAACCCAGAAGCATCTTCCAATAATTCAATATTCAAACATTAAGCTAATGTGCTTAAAGTCAATTTTTGCCTGGCAAAATTCAGTATCCCATCCCGACCTGATGACCCCATTGCATATACTGAACGCCTTACTGTCAAATTCAACTGTCATGTAAATAGCTACATCCTCCTGTGTGGTTAATACAATGCTAAATTTAAAAATAAACATCCTATGGTAGAATCCAAATACAAACAGGGTCTACAGCAGAAGAAAAAAAACATTGCATGTAAAAATAAAGATATCTCTCAGCAGGTCAAAAACTTCTGCTAAACTTAGCATGGATCTCCAACCCTTGATCAAATCAACCAAAGCCAGATATGAGGTATAAAGAGCCAAGCAGACTAAAGACAATCACCAAGCCTTTTTTAAGTATGTTAGAAATGTCAGAATCAATACCAGGCACTGCAGATAACGACTAATAAATAATACCATCTACTCAGACTCAGGGCCCATAGCCAATCCCCTAATGGATGAATCTAGCTACAACTTCACTCCCCTCCCCCCAAAAAAAATCCCAGATTACATACCCATATCTATGCTTCCTCCCAAATCCCCCAGGCATTATCTAAGGCCAAGAACATTACTTCTCTGGAACAAGATAACATACTAGGATGACCACTGACCAGCCTGAAACAAGGACCTGCTAACCCCTCTATATAGATTATTCAGTGTCAGCCACCTGAAAGGCTATGCACCAGATGAATGGAGGACAGCATCAGTCATGCCCTTGCACAAGGGTCGTGTGTCAACTCTCTGAGGTAACTACACACCCATAGGTCTGACAAGCCTCATCTGTGAGGCGATCATTATGCAATTAACAAGCAAGGATATAGGCAACCTATAAACCTGTGACCCAAACTAGTTTGGTTTTGTCAAAAGCAGAATCTGGTTGACTTCTTTGAGAGTGTATTCTCAGATATTGTTAATAAACTCTCCCATCTAAATACTAATTCCAGTGTAACTTGTTGGATAGCAAATTGGTTCACAAATAAAACCCAGGAAATTAGGATGGTCAGCTCCATCTCCTCCAATAGACCTGTCTCCAGTAGTGTACCACATGGCTTTGTCTTTGGGCCAGTTTTGTTTGGCATTTACTTCTCAGAGGTCAGGTGAAGTGTATGATATAGTATCTGCACAAACTAGTATGCTTCATGTGTTGTTTGCAGGCCTTTTAGGACACCACTGGAAAAAAAAATCGTATCATAACCCCCTGACAGCATTAGCTTTTTATTAGTGCTCTGAATCATTATATCTGCAGGCAGAGGCAGCTCTTCATTGAATTATACCTCATCACAATATACAAGTCAATTCACCAGTTTTAGTGTTTATCTTAAGTTGTATTGTAATTGATAGCACTTGATTTTTTGAATGTTAATCTGGGGGAAATGGACCATATTATAATATGACATTAATTTTTGCTAACATTTCCACATTTGTTGTAATTAACTGTTGCACACCTAGTGCATACTTTGGTTATAGTAACCCTTCACAGTCATCTGCAAATCCCCTGCATTAATAACTTTTTCATTTATCTTTTCCTTTCTTCTCATTCTAAAGTAACAGTTCTTTTATCCCACTCATCATCCACTTTATGCCCTTTTCCTTATTGTCAAAATACTTTAGATGGCATTCCTGCATCCTAACTAAAATCCTTAAGCAGACTCACTGTAGTCTAGTTTAGCAGGCTATAGTTTCTGTAGTAAATAGTGCATGCAGTACATGCACAGTTGTCTCATCTCCACTGATTGGCTGTTTTGCAGTGATGCTCCAGCCCATAGTTAAGTATATAGTTACTAGTGTATAGGAGTGCACTGTTACTCCAGTATAGCAGCAATGAGCTAGTGAGCTGCTCACCTTCTGACATCATTGCTGTCTTAATGGACGTGGGATTTCAACAGGAATTTTCATATAGAATTACTTCATGCACTGTTCATGCAATATTCATGGTCACTTTCTGTTGTTTCTTTGTCTGAAGTAGCATTTAATTTCTGTTAGTGAGTTCATGATTTTCTGCTGCAGTGCACCATATGGGTGATCTTCATTTGTTTGGGAAAGAAACTGTGGTGATTTGAATCATGGATGGGGATGTTTTGGGGGGTATTATTCTGTGATTTGTGAATTATATTAAAAGTGCTGTAGGAATTTTGTGTTTGATTTTGATTTGGTTTGAATGTGTTGCTGACATATTACTTTATGGGCATTGGTTGGACCAGAGTATTCTAGTATATTAGTTTTAGTTTTGCAATGAGCTGTCCTTTGCTGATTTTGGTTTTGCTTGTAAGGTTTTGGAGATGTCAAGTGGATCTTGGTGCCCTGGCATGCTGATGTTTTATGTATTGGTTTCTGTGCATGTGGTGGCTTCAACATAGTTGCTACTGTTCTCATATTTAAACTGAAGGTTTGAATTGTGATTCTAGATTTGACTGAGGAAGCCATTTTGTGGTGAAAGTTTTAACTTGCAACAGTAAATGTAGATTGGGATTGAATTTCTGCATGATTTACAGTGGTTCTGTTTTGCTTTACTATTTGGATATTTTTTTAAAACATTTTTTATTGATTTTCATGAAATAAAATAATTCAAGAGATATGATATATAAATATGCACAATCTTCTTCTTCCATCTTTTCCCGGTTAGGGGTCGCCACAGCGGATCATCTGTCCGCTCATGATTGGCAGTGGAGTTTTACAGTGTTTAGTTGCCAGCCCAGTGCCCAACCTTCTACAGAAGGCACACACATGCACACACTCACACCTAAGGCCAATTTAGAGTGTCCAATCCACCTACTGCATGTCTTTGGGATGTGGGAGGAAACTGGAGCACCCGGAGGAAACCCACACGACCACAGGAAGGACATGCAGACTCCGCACAGAAGGCACCCCAGCCAAGAATCGAACCAAAGAACCTCTTGCTGTGAGGTGGCAATGCTAACCACTGCACCACCATGGCCGCCCATATAAATATGCACAATATATGTCTTAAAAACATCATAACATGGAACAATAACTGTTTACAATGTCCATAACAGATATAATGTCATTGTTGTGATTACATTTTATCTAGTAGTTTTTCAAGCTTCAACCAAGTTAATTTCTTATGTGTTATCTTAGTAGTTCTTTTTGAAATAATTTGCAACTCCCTATTACATACAAGTTTAGCTAATAGTAAGAAATCTGTAAACGATGGAATTTTTTTACACTTCCAATTTGACGTTCTGATTTTTCTTGCAATTGCAAGCAAGGACCAAAGAAGGTGCACCTGTATTTTGTGGATATGTGTTGGTATCAGGTCTATATCAGAACATCGAAGTTTTAAAACTTTGAATATTCTAATATCAACCCATATTTAGCGAACGCTAAAAATAGCGAAGCTGCAGAACACCAAATTCTTTCCTAAGGAAAGAATTTGGTTGGCCGGTTCTGTGGCTTCGCTATTTTCAACGCTGTGGTGGAAAGTTACGGGTCAGGTTCAGGTAAGTGTGCGATTGTGTGTATGTTAGGGGTAGAGCATGGGTTAGGTGAGTTAGAGTTAGGGCACGGGTTACGTGAGTTAGGGTTAGGGCCGGGTTAAGTGAGTTAGGGTTAGGGCGCTGGTTAGGTGAGTGTGTGATAGTGACGGACCTTAGGGTTAGGGTTTGGGTTAAGGTAAGTGGAAAGATAGTAGTGCATGTGCAGTTTAGTGTAGGGTTAGATGTAGGATTTTAAATGTATGTGTGTGGACTGAGTTTTTTTTTGGTGTGCTTGTGTTGTGTGTATGTGTTTCGGAATAGCGAATTTTTTCCTTGGGAAAAAATTTGCTGTTCTGAATGTTCGATATTTTGTGGTTTAGATATTTTAGGTTCGATGAAATAGTGTTCTCTATTTTCATCTTTCGATAGCGTAATATAAACTTTTTGGTATCAATGGATTGAACAGTAATAATGAGTCAGATACTTCACACTTGTCCGACCACAATGGTTTTATGAAATTTCTGAACTCTATCCAAAATGGAGTTACTGTTTTACATGTTAGAAACATGTGTACCCAATCTGCACAGAGTATTTCCTCACATCTCCAACATTTATTAAGATTATTTTTTGATATCAAGTCCATCTTATGTGGTGTAATAAAGCTCCTATGGATGTATTTCCAAGTGAAGATTTTCCAAGAAGGGGGTGACGTTGTGCTTCTAATTGATTTAAGTACTAATTCTTTATCACTATCTGAAAAAATGGATTTGTTTATTCTCTCTGTGAAATTCCATAAGGAGTCCTTTGGGATTTGCATATTGGTTCTTAAAGATTTATATATACTTGACAATGATAGTATATTATTAACGTGCAAAGTGTTTATTTCACAAAAAAGAGAAAGTATTTTAGGTAAAGGTGTTGTGCTGGTGATATGACATATTTTGAATTCATTAGCTATGTATTCTCTAAATATTTGTATGTTCAACCAGTTGTTGTGCTTTATGTTATACCTGGCCGTAAGAGAACATGGTTCATGGATATTATTATTGCAGAGAAACTGGTGCCAGAAAACTAAGCCATTTTCTTCCATTACTTTTATTTTAGATACATTGAAAGAGTCCAGATATGTCTTTGTGTATGCTATGGGAAATATTACAAATATTAAGCTTTTTGTCATATGATTTTTATTATATTTTTAAAGTGATCTAATATATAATTAGTGAAAAGAGATTTTTTTTTATTCTTATTAGTGTTGTAGAAATGGTCTTTCACAACAAGGAAGACTTTTTTAATTTTCTGAGAACATATTATTATCAACTAAAAAAACACATCTTCCTTACTAGAGGATTCAGTCTACCAGGAAAACTGCAATTAAATGTAAAACACTTGTAGTCCAAAAAATGGCAGGTAGTTCCAGTGTAAAAAAATTATTTTTTATTCAACCACAGACATATAAGTGCTTTCACAGATAACTTCTGTTTCTTCACATACAAATGCATGCTGTCTACTATGTATCTTATATACCTTAAACCAACTAATTAAGTCACAATCATCTTAAAGAAACATCCTTCATTAAGTAAAAATATTCAGTCCTTCACTGTGAAAACATGATTCTAAAAAGTATAATGCATAACATACACATAAAAAACACATGTACAAAGAATACATATATATAAAAATGCACATATAAATATACAGACATAAAAATGTGCTAAAATATAAACATATACTGTAAAAATCTCTAATGTCATAAAATGACTTAACATTTCATTTTTTCAATGGTCTTGTTTTAAGTTTTGGTCTTATGGGTATCCTGTCTATTAACCCATGCCCAGAATCTGCTTTTAGTTTTATAATCCATTTTGCTTCAAGCTGTTCTGTCCTGTTTCTAATGTCCCCCATTCTGATGTTGTCATATATTTTACCTATAACTAAAAAAGTAAAATTGTATGTATTGTCATTCACTCTAGTTTTACACATGTTTAGACAATGCACTAACATCACTTTTTTTTCTGTATCTGGTACAAGTGTTCCTTGGTACGATCTCCAAGGGCTCTGTCCATTTTTCCCACATAGAAACAAAAACATACTGAACATTGGGCTACATAAATAATGTATTCTGAAGCACATGTAGCTGAAATGTTAAATACGTATTCCCTGCCTGTGTCAGGATGTAAAACCTTATTACTGTTATTTATATATTTACACTTGGAACATCTCCCACATGGACAAGTCTGTCCATCCCTTTTCCTTATATTTTCATTCTTAAAATAACAAAGTCTTCTCTTTATAGAGTGCATATTCTTATGTGCAAAACTTGGTCTAGGCTCCAGTAAGGAATTAATCTCTTTGTCTGTCATCAAAATTTCCCATTGCTTCTCAATTATATTTTTATACAGCCTCACATCAGTGGAATAAAATGGGAAATCTTATTTTATTTTCTGTCTTCTTTTTATGCGTTGTATGTACTGACATATTCTTTTTATAAAAATATGCTCTAGCTGTATTTTCCCTCATTTCAACCACCATATCTCTTCTTCTTCTTCTTTCGACTTTTCCCAGTTAGGGGTCGCCACAGCAGATCACCTGTCTGCTCATGATTGGCAGTGGAGTTTTACAGTGCCGAGTTGCCAGCCCAGCACCCAACCTTCCACAGAAGGCACACACATGCATGCACTAACACCTAGGGCCAATTTAGAGTGTCCAATCCACCTACAGCATGTCTTTGGGATGTGGGAAGAAACCGGAGTATCCGGAGGAAGCCCACACAGCCACAGAGAGGACATGCAGACTCCGCACAGACGGTACCCCAGTTGAGGATCAAACCAGAGTACCTCTTGCTGTGAGGCGACAACCCTAACCGCTGCACCACCGTGGCCACACTTCAACCACCATATCTCTAGTTTTATTAATTTCATCCTTATGGTAACCTCTCTATACAAAATGTTGACTAATCTTTTCAACTTGTTCAAAATCCTCTGTTCTTGCATTAAGCCTCGATGCTCTAAGTAACTGGCTATGTGCTATGATCTTAAATATATTTGGAGTGTGCATACTGGTTCTGTGCACAAAACTGTCACAGTGACATTCTTTCTTATATATATTTGTATATATCCTCCCTTCCACATCTTTTTTAATGTTAACATCCAAAAAGTGAACAACTTCTAATGACATATCCACTGAAAATTTTAAGTAGTTTGTAGAGTTATTAATGTAGTCAAAAAAATCTGTAAACTGTACCTGTGTCCCCCCATAACAAAAAAAAGGTCATCCACAAACCTGCAGTAAATGAAAATATGTGGTCTGTATCTCCCTCTTAGAATAAACTCATCTTCCCAAATGGCTAGTACAGCATTGGCGTAGCTATTGGCCCAAGAAGTGCCCATAGCTACGCCATGCCTCTGCCAATAGACAGTTTCATTGAACATAAATATGTTATTTTCCAAGACTGTCTGTAACAGCTTAGTAATAACTTCCATGTTCCCTTCATTAAATTCTTTACAAGAGTTACAAAACAACTCTATGTTGCTTATTCCTTCTTTGTTTGGGATCATAGTAAACAATGATGTAATATCCATAGTTACTAAATACACATTTTCACAGTTCTTATAATTGTCACAAAAATAAAAAAAAATGTTTTGTGTCTTTTAATATATGCCCTGTTATTCAAATGTGGGTGGAGGGTTTTTTCTCTCTCTCTCTCTCTCTCTATATATATATATATATATATATATATAGAGAGAGAGAGAGAGGCTGGCTCTGTTAACCATCCTTGTCCAGTCACTATAGGTCTTAGTGGTGGACATATGGGGTCTTTGTGAAGTTTAGATAACCCTTGAATCACAGGTAGTAGTGGATGCTGTACTGTTAGGTAGTCATAAAAACTTTTGTCACTCTTACCATTTCTAAAAAGTTCAGTGTAAACTGTATTAATATGTCTTATGACACTTTGGACTCTAACAGTATTTATGACAGAATAAAAATGAGCATCTGATAAGATTATTTTCATCTCATTCTGATATCGTTCCACATCATATATCACTAAAGGACCTCTCTTGTCTGCTGGTCTTATTATTATGCTATGATTAGTTTCGAAATTTCTATGTGCCAGATATTCATTTTTTGTCAAGTTGTACCTCTTTAATTTAGTAGTTCTATTACTTTCATTAATCTTGTGTATGTCATTGATACATAGTCTTTCAAAGGCATTAATCACTGGATTAAGTACTGGTACATATGTGCTTGGTTTTCTAAACATTTCTAGACTATCGACACTTTCATTACTTTTATAATTCACTTTTAAAGTCAAATTTCTAGTAAACAACTTTAAATCAAAAAATACCTCAGTAATGTCCATCTTTTGACTTGGAATAAAGGATAGTCATTTCTTTAAAACACTAGTCTCTTCTGCTGTAAATATGTGGGATGACAGGATCCAAATCATTGTTTCTTCGGGATTCCCCCAGGCCTTTTTTATTGTTGGTGCCTCTGTTACTTCTTCCAGTTTCCTTTTTACTCGGCTCCTGCTTCTTGACCTCCTTCTCATCCCCTTCTCTCCTGTTTCCTTGATGGGAAGGGGAAAACCAATTTGGTGTTAAAAGTAGTCAGTACATTAGGCTGTTTTCTCTCTGGTTCAACAGTCTCTTGTACTTTGTTGGTTAAAGTAATTACATTCCCTGTATCTCCATCAGCTCTATGTACTTGTGCCACTGTTTGCATTTTTTTTTCCTGATGACCTGCTCTTCAGCTCTTGTCGTTGGTGTTGTTTCCTCATTCAGGGTACTAATGGCTTCTAACTGTTGAACTTCAATGCTGTTAAATAGGAGAATATGCCTCCCTGCACTCTGAGATATTCTATTGGCCGACACACTGTCAATCATACTGCCTTTCATTTGTTTTTCTGGTTCTCTATAGAAATTGCTTTCAGTACGTGGCCAGGTAAAAACATTACCTGAACTGAAGTATCCACGGTCTCTCATGATTTTTCTCTGCTTTATTCTACATAGTTTATGTTCATCTCTGTAGAAATTGCTTTCAGTACATGGCCAAGTAAAAACATTTCCTGAACTGAAGTCTCCACGATCTCTCACGATTTTCCTTTGCTTTATTTTACATAGTTTATGTTCTTAATAGTATATGAACATAAACTATGTAAAATAAAGCAAAGGAAAATTGTGAGAGATCATGGAGACTTCAGTTCAGGCAATGTTTTTACCTGGCCACATTCTGAAAGCAATTTCTACAGAGAACCAGAAAACAAATGAAAGGCAGTATGATTGACACTGTGTCAACCAATAGAAGGTCTCAGAGTGGAGGGAGGCATATTGTCCTATTTAACAGTACTGAAGTTCAACAGTTAGACCCCACAGTGGTACAGTGGTAGCATTGTTGCCTCACAGCAAGAGGTTCTCCTGTTCGATTCTCGGCTGGAGTGCTTTCTGTGTAGAATGTGCATGTCCTCCCCGTGGTCGAATGGCCTCTGAAAGACATACATGAATGGGCGTGTCTTCACTGAAGGTTGGGCATCGGGCTGGCAACTTGGCACCATAAAAAAAATCTACTGCCAATCATTAGCGGACCGGAGTTCTGCTGTGGCGACCCCTAACCGGGAAAAGCCAAAAAGACAAATGAGACAAACAACATGTTCATATACTTTTGTACTGTTAAAGAGTCTATAAGTTCATTAAGACATCTATCTGTATACTGAGAACTAAACTGTTACATAATTTCTTCAAACTGCTGTTTCACCAGTACAGATAGGTGATCTATTTCACATTTTGAAAGCTTAATTAAAGCTTCCATACACTTAATGCTTGTCTCTAAGTTTATAGACTGCCATTCAGCCAGTAATTCAGGATCATTAGAGCCTTGTGCAGGAATTTTCAAGATGCATAACCCAGGGGGAACAATTCCTTCTTTCACACAAACCTCCATGTGAAACATTTGGAACTGATGTCCCTTTAGTTTAAATAAGTTGCCCTCCATTGCATGTAACTTAGCTTTAAATGTGATGATATCAATATTAAAGCTCTCACAGCCTTTTTCATTGTCATGAAAGCTAAGAAGTGGGTTACCAACATTACTAGTAACATACAGCAGTTTATCTAGTTTGTTCACATGTATATTCTCCGGTACATAATCCAGTTCAATGATCTCCTCTATTTCTTCTGCCATAGCTTCTTTCAGGAAGGTAAAAACAGCAAAATGCCAAGTAAAAAAACACACCTTCCTTATTAGAGATCGTATCAAAGAACACATGTACCAGATACAGAAAAAAAGTGATGCTAGTGCATTGTCTAAACATGTTAGACTGAATGACAATACACACAATTTCACTTTTTTAGTTATAGGTAAAATTTATGACATCAGAATGGGGGACATTAAAAACAGGACAGAACAGCTTGAGGCAAAATGGATTATAAGACTGAAAGCAGATTCGGGGCAAGGATTAAATGACAGAATGCCCATAAGACCAAAACTTAAAGCAAGACCATTGAATAAATGAAATGTTAAGTCATTTTATGACATGCTTACTTACATCAAGTATTAGAGATTTTTAACAGTATATGTTTATATTTGAGCACATTTTTATGTCTGTATATTTATATGTGCATTTTTTTACATCTGTTTTTTATGTGTATGTTATGCATTATACATTTTAGAATCATGTTTTCACAGTGAAGGACTGAATATTTTTACTTAATGAAGGATGTTTCTTTAAGATGATTGTGACTTAATTAGTTGGTTTAAGGTATATAAGATATGTAGTAGACAGCGTGCATTTGTATCTGAAGAAGCAGAAGTTATCTGTGAAAGCGCTTATACATCTGTGGTTGAATAAAGAAGAGTTTTTTACACTGGAACTACCTGCCATTTTTTGGACTACCAGTGTTTTACATATTATTATCAATGTTTGAGTCTATGTCAGATAATAAGATACTTACATGGAGATTTTTCCAATTAGAACTGTATTTGGAGTTTAACCATTGGCTCATCACATTAAGTATGGTCAATTCCGCATAAAGTTCTAAATTTGGGAATGCTATCCCCCCATCTTTCCAGTTTCTGTAGTGCCAAGCATGGCTGATTCATGGCTTTTGAGGAAACCATGGGAAATTTATTAACATAGAATTTTGTTGCTTCATTAACTTTTTGGATGGTGAGGCAATTAAAGTTTGGAAGTAGAACAAAAGTTTGGGTAATATGATCATTTTTATTAATGACAGTCTTTATTCTATCGTGAAATACATTTTATTCCATCTATTTAAAAATTCCTTATGTGTGGATAATAGGTATTTGTAATTTGTTTTTAAAGTATTATTCCAGTTTTACTTTATGTATATTCCTAAGTACTTAATGGTGTCATTTGCCCAGTTAAAATTGTTATGTATTCTTAGTAAAGTGTTTACTTTTTCATTTATTAATAATGTTTCTGTTTTGGTGTGGTTAAATATTAGGCCTGAAACTTCTTCAAAAACATGCAGGGATTTTGTTATATGATCTATAGAGGAATCTATATTTCCAATTGTTAGCATGACATCGTCTGCAAAAGTTGTATTTTGGAAATGTAACTTGGACTAACAGAATATCCCCTTATATTAAAATTTGCTCATGAAGTCAGCTACAGGTTCTACTGATAGGGCAAATAATAAGGGGGAGATTGGGAAGTCTTGTTTAATGCCTTTTAGGATGTTGAGTGGACCTGATAAAAAAGGACCAATTTTGATGTATGATATTGAGTTAACATATAGTCTGTTAATTATATTAATAAATTCAGGGGAGAAGTTATATACTTCTAATACTTTAAATATATTGGACCAATTTATAGAGTCAAAAGCCTTGTTTAAGTCTAGCCTAATAACTCATAGTTCTTTTTTTTCCTGTTAGCATGATCTACTAAGGAAAGGAACCTGATAACATTGTCTTGTACTCTTCTATTTAGGATGAAGCCTGTTTGATCATCATCTATTATGTTAGGTATCCATTGATTTAATCTGTTAGCTAATATTGATGTAAAAATTTTATAGCACACATTTAATAGTGAAATGGTATGATACAAAGTTACTATTTTGGGGTCTTTGTCCTGTTTTAGGATAGGGAAAATCATGGCATATTTCCAGGAAGGGAATGAGTTTAACTTTTTTCTGAATTCCTCAAAAGCTTGTAAAATTATCTTTAATGTATCGTCCGTGAGTACTTTATAAATTTCTCCTATTAATAAATCTAATCCTGAGGCTTTATTGTTCTTAAGGCTTTGAATCCTCTCTTTTAATTCACTTAATGTTATTTGTTTGAGAAGTTTGGTATTCTGTTCTATTGATAGTTTGTTGCCTATGTTCTCATTTAAGAAGTTATCTTTTGTGATGTTGTTATTAATGTTTGGATTTGTGTTATTTATTATTTTGTGATGTTTTCTGAAAGTCTCAAGAATTTCTTCTAAATCTGTTACAATTTTAGTTTTACTTTTAGTTTCATCAACAATTTCCCTTATATGTTTAACATTGATTACGTTTTTTGATTTCACAGCTAATCTATGCATGTTTTTTGGGTTAACAGAGTAAGACTGTCATCTGATTCTTTCTAAATTTATTGCCACTTTGTAATTAAGAACTTTCATGTAATCAATGTTTAATTGTTTCAGTTCTATATTTGTGTTTATGTCTTTATTATTTAGATTTCTTTTCAGTTCATCAATTTTTGATTGTATTCTCGATAGCGTACTATCCCATTCCTTTCGTTTGCTTAGGTACCAGGTTTTGATTTTATCAAAAATGTAAGATTTCTGCTTATCCCAGACAATAACTTTAGAAGTACTATCATTGTCATTTATGTCCAGCAATATTTAGATTTCTTTCAGTAACCATTCCTTAAACCTGGTTATCTTAACAATGTATACTGGTATTCTTTGCCAATATACTAGATGACTAGATTTCATGTGGATTTTAAAGAAAATAGCATTGTGGTCAGACATTGGACAGGAGCTAATGAAAACTTCCTGAATTTTTGAGAATAAATTATCTATAACCAATACCTTTTTGATGGTAGTTTGTGTACTGAATCTGTATGAGTAATGTGTGTATTTTACGGATTTGGGTTCTATTTTTTCATAAATATCTCTTATATTTGAATTATTAATGGCGTTCAATCTTGTAGCAGGTGCAGATATCTTAAACTTATCACATTTAGTAGTGTCACTTCTGGTGAAAATGCTGTTAAAATCACCTGCATATATTATTTCTCCCTTAGATTTGATTGCAAGTAAGTCAAGATATTTATTCGCTGGTGCAGCACCTACACCAGGTATCCAATAAGTATTGGCTAATGTGATTAGTTTTTTATTTATTTCTAGAATAATTAAGCAGGACATGCCATTTTTGTCTGAATACGTGTCGATTATTTTAGGTACTGGTAGTGTTTTCCTTCACAATATCATGGTGCTTCTTCTTTTGGTCCGAAAATGAAATTCTGGAAGTATAGAGTAGCCATTAAAAGACATCCTATTCAAATCTTCTTCTATTATATGAGTTTCTTGCAAGAATGCAATATCTATTTTCTTAGTTTTCAAATATTTGGTTAGGCTTCTTCTCTTTATAGGATTGTTGAGTCCATTTACATTTAAGGGCAAACATTTATATGAAAACATTCCTATAGATTGTGTTAGATAGTAAAGATTCTGTTATGAACATAACATGAACATTGAGCATAACTGTAAAACATTTAAAACTATTTACAAGTCTAAACATGGAATATTTAATTCCTGGTTTAATGAGAAGTTCCTCAAAACCACCTTTGTCTGTCCTAAGAACAGTAATGTATATGTCCATTCTGTGCTATTGCCATTACAATAACTATATAGAATGTAATAAGTGAGAAAAATAAAAGGCTACTCCTTAGAATTGTTACTGATTTGAGTAGCGAAATATCAAAGTGTGTGAAATTAAAGTTAATCAGTTATTTGTGATAATTATGTATATTACAAATAATTATTTTTGTAGGGCGACCGCAGTGGTGCAGTGGTTAGCATTGCTGCCTCACAGCAAGAGTTTCACCAGTTCGATCCTCGGCTGGGGTGCCTTCTGTGTGGAGTCTGCATGTCCTCCCTGTGATCACGTGGGTTTCCTCTGGGTGCTCCAGTTTCTTCCCACATCCCAAAGACATGCTGTAAGTGGATTGGTCACTCTAAATTGGCCCTAGGTGTGAGTGCATGTATGTGTGCCTTCTGTAGAAGGTTGGGCACCAGGCTGGCAACTCGACACTGTAAAACTCCACTGCCAATCATGACCGGACTGGTGATCAACTGTGGCAACCCCTAACCAGGAAAAGCCAAAAGAAGAAGAAGTAATTATCTTTGTGCAATCAAATCAGAGAGTAATTTTCAAAATAAAAGATCTAGAACAATGGCCTAATGGTTAAGGTGTTTGCCTTACAAACACAAGGTGCAGGGTTTGAGTCTCACAAGGGATAATTTGCTAGGCTTAAATGGCTCACAAGGGCAGTTAGCTTAGTACTAATCTATGAACCTAGTGTATTGTTAACAGAGTAGGAAAATAGAAATGCCTTTAGGTAGCTTATGTTTAGTTATGAGTCTAAAAGTTTCCAGGTAGATTTAATAAAAATAATGGAACTATCAACAATTTTAAGTAAAAGCTATTAAGATTTAAACTAGAGAGCACAATAGCTATCCAAAAACTAGTAAGTAACACTTTCTGTAAATTAATAAGAACAGGTATTGCAAGTTCTGACAATAACAAATGAAGAAATTACTAATATTTGGCTTCTGTACATATTATGCTACGGACAACTGTAAACATGTACATATATAAATGGCACAGACAACACAGTAGTATGCAACAGTTGAACAGCAAATGCTACAGATACAAAGACAAAGTAGGTTTAAATACCTTAGACCCCTATATACTGTTATGCAAACATAATGTAACAGGCTGCAAAATTGCTGTCAGCAATAAAAATGTCTCAATACATGTGCAAGGGTGATCACAACAAAATGGAAAGAGTTCACATATCTAAGTACATATTATAAGGGTGGTTGTGTGTTAGTCATATAGAGCTATGCCTATGTATACCTAGATAAAACAATGCATATGAATTATAAATGTATACCAAAGTTCATGATTACTGACCTGTGTATATGGATCTTAGAATAAGCTATGTTCAAAAGGTTAGTTATTAAATCTAGATAAAGAAACAGGTATCTAGAAACTGGTAAGTAACTCTGTCTCTAAATTTATGACAGCTGGTACTTTTTTACAGATTGTAGTTAAATAAGAACCTTGGTCTTTTAAAAGCATACATATCTTACTTTCATCAAACTGGGGATATAGATAAGTCAAACTGAGGAAAGCACAATAATTATCATAAAAAGAAAAGGAGAGAAACAGACAAAAAAAATCTTTCTGTATGCTAAATATTTTCATTAACTGAACACATAGAAGCCTTTCTGCAAACCTATCTGTGAACTTCAGTTAAAAGCTTGTTTAAATATCTGCATTGTTACAAGTAATTAAAGCACTGAATATGCATTTTAACAAAGTCAAAATATCATTTACCATTACAAAAGAAATTTCTATAACAATGTGCAGCATTTAGCAGTTACTTAAAGCAAATCCTTTCATTTCTTAATAGTCCTTTTGTTCTCAGTGATTCTGTGGCATTAACTTCTTTATTCTCCTCAGATATCATCTAAGCATGCTGAGAGGTCAAAAGTCACGCTGCACATCTATTCATGTTGTTACAGTGATGTAATCAGTTTACTAACAAGGAGGAAGTGTTCAAGGCTCGAGAGAGTTCTTTTGAAGCTTTTTGATTTATTTGCCAGCAAAATACAGAACAAAGGTAATTTAAACAAGTAGATTGTGCTCAAAATGTTATGACTCTTGTGCATAGCAAAAAACAGGCAGAGAGAGTTAAGTAAATCATACAGTAAAATGCTTAAAATATTTCTTTTTGAACAATAAATCTGTACATTGTAAAGCCCTCTTTCCCCTTCCACTTCCCTCAGCTTTAATATACCTTTTTAATATAAAATTAGCACTATTTGCATATTAAATAAAAACTTTCTCCTATCTATCTCATATTAATTTATAAAGCCAAAAGTCTGTGTAGAATGTTTGTATGGTCACAGCAGATGTATACTTTGTGTAGAAATCTTATTATAACTTTATATGATGGGTATAGTGTGTTAATTGTACTAAGTTAAAATGGAAGTAATGTGAATCATTTGCATACTGTGTGAAGCTGTTGTTTGAAGGCTATTGTCATTTGCTATGTCTGTGAGATTAATACAGTGTGAATGGATAGGAAAGAGAGGAGAAAAAAAGAATCAGTAAGTGCTGGGTGGCAATATTATGTTACCATTGATGTAATGCATAGCCTGCATAATAAATGTTTTCTGTAAGGTGTTTATATTATAGCAGTTTATTTTTAAGTAAATATTTACATATTTGTTTATATTGAAGTATTTAGCAAGTGTATATATTATTATGCAAAATAAAAGGAAAAGAATGAAAAATAAAGGAAAGTAAGAAAAAAGGAGAGCAGGATTGAGAAATATAACAGGCAATATAGAAGAAAGCAGGCTTAAGTATATATATATATATATATATACTAAATAAGTAGAAAGTTTGGACCTTATGATTCCATTTGCATCCTGTGTTTTTAGATGTATTGTTTGCTAATAGGTTTTGAGAGTGATGGTTTTTATACTATTTCCCCTTAAGCTTTTTACTAGATTTGTCAGCTGTAGTTATTTTACCATTAGCAGCTTGTCTTTTTAGACTGGACAGAGAAAGATCCATTTCTTCTACTTTCTCAAGTAAGTTGCTTTTCCTCACGAAGGCTGATGCTTCTTCAAGAGAATTGAATATTTTTTGACCATCCGAAAGGGTAATTTTCATTCTGGCTGGAAACATTATCCTGGGCTTTAATGTTGGCTTTTTTAAGTCTTTAATAAGTGGGACACACAATTTTCTCTTTGTGATCACAGTGGAAGTGTAATCATTGACAGGGAGACGGCTAGAAAGGTGCTTGGTGTGATATCTGGACAGAGGAAGGAGGACAAAGAGACCTGGTGGTGGAAGGAGGAAGTACAGGAGAGGATACAGAGAAAAAGGTTGGCAAAGAAGTGGGATTGTCAGAGAGATGAAGAAAGTAGACAGGTGTATAAGGAGATGAGGCATATGGTGAAGAGAGAGAGGTGGCAAAGGCTAAGGATAAGGCATATGGAGAGTTGTATGAAAGATTGGACACTAAGGAGGGAGAAAAAGACCTGTACTGATCAGCTAGACAGAGGGACCAAGTGGGAAAGATGTGCAGCAGGTAAGGCTGATAAAGGATAATAAGGGAAATGTACTTACAAGTCAGGAAAGTGTGTTGAGCAGATGGAAAGAGTACTTTGAGGGGCTGATGAATGAAGAGAATGAGAGAGAAAGAAGGTTGGATGATGTGGGGTTAGTAAATTAGGAAGTGCAATGGATTAGCAAGGAGGAAGCAAGGACAGCTATGAATAGGATGAAGGATGGAAAGGCTGTTGGTCCAGATGACATACCAGTGGAAGCATGGAGGTGTTTAGGAGAGATGGCAGTGGAGTTTTTAACCAGATTGGTTAATGAAATTTTGGAAAGTGAGAGGATGCCTGAGGAGTGGAGAATAAGTGTTTTGTTACCAATTTTTAAGAATAAGGGTGATGTGCAGAGCTGCAGTAACTACAGAGGGATAAAACTGATCAGTCACAGCATGAAGTTATGGGAAAAAGTAGTGGAAGCTATGTTACAAAGGGAAGTGATGATTAGTGAGCAGCAGTATGGTTCAATTCCAGGAATGACCACTACAGATGCAATGTTTGCTCTGAGAGTGTTGATGGAGAAGTATAGAGAAGTCAAAAAGAGTTGCATTTTGTCTTTGTGGACTAGGAGAAAGCATATGACAGGGTGCCTAGAGAGGAGTTGTGGTATTGTATGAGGATGTTGGGCATGGCAGAGAAGTATGTAAGAGTGGTACAGGATATGTATGAGGATAGTGTGACAGTGGTGAGGTATGTGGTAGGACTGACAGATGCATTTAAGGAGGAGGTGGGATTACATCAAGATCAGATCTGAGCCCTTTCTTATTTGCAGTGGTGAGGGACAGGTTGACAGACAAGATCAAACAGGAGTTCACATGGATTGTGATGTTTGCAGATACCATTGTGGTCTGCACTGAGAGCAGAGAACAGGTTGAGGAGACCCGAGAGGTGGAGATATGCTCTAGAAAGGAGAGGAATGAAGGTCAGCAGGACTAAGACAAAATATGTGTGTCAATGAGAGGGAGGATAGCAGAATGGTGAGGATGCAGGCAGTAGAGCTGGTGAAGGTGGATAAGTTTAAATACTTGGTATCAACAGTTCAGAGTAATGGTGAGTGTGTAAGAGAAGTGAAGAAGAGAGTACAGACAGGGTGGAGTGGGTGAAGAAGAGTTCCAGGAGTGATTTGTGACAGACTGTTACCAGTAAGAACGAAACAGAAAGTATACAATAAGGTAGTTAGACCAGCTATGTTATATGGGTTGGAGACAGTGTCATTGACAAAAAAGCAGGAGTCAGAGCTGAAGGTTGCAGAGTTAATGTTACGATTTACATTGGTGTGACAAGGACGGACAGGATTAGGAGTCAGTATATTAGAGAGTCACCTCAGGTTGGACGGTTTGGAGACAAAGCCAGAAAGGCGAGATTGCATTGGTTTGGACATGTACTGAAGAGGGATGCTGGGTATATTGGGAAAAAGATTCTAAGGATGGAGCTGCTAGGTAAGAGGAAAAAAGGAAGGCCTATGATAAGGTTTATGGATGTGGTGAGAGAGGACATGCAGGTGGTTGATGTGATGGAGCAAGATGCAGAGGACAGGAAGAAATGGAAACCGATGATCCATTGTGGCAACCCATAACAGGAACAGCCAAAAGAAGAAGAAAAATCTGAAATAAGTGATGAGGAAAGTATAAATTGAAAAATAATGAAAGATAAAAAAATGATTGGCAAAAGAGTAAGAGACATAGAAAGAAAGCAAGTTTAAATTGGTAAGTGTAAAACAGAAAAAAAGAAAGGAAATGGATAATGCAAATTAAATAAAAACTTCAAATTTCAGCAATTTCTGGCAAGCTACAACATGGAGATAATGACAACTTTAGAGCACTTTCAGTAAACATGCGTAGTATCAAAAATATAAGCAGAAAAATAGGCATCTAAAACTGGAGTAGCAAGCATGATGTTGGTTTAATAATATTGGAAGATTTTTGATAAAAAAGAGAGATTACAAACAAAGAAACATTGGGGAAGAGATACAGTATGGAACATAGGAAAATAATTATGTCAATGCATAGTTATACTTCGTAGAATGTCAGCAAAAATATTGAACATAACATTGGTAATGACAGGAAGATTATTGTAGATCTCAAATGGCATTATGAAGCATATTAAATTATAGCATTATATGCTTATGTTACAAGTAAAGAAAGGGAAAATGTATTTAATAAAATTGTGGACAATGTAGCAATTACTATGAATATAATATTAACAAGAAATTTTAATTGTGATTTGAGAGGAAAAAAGAAGAAAAGAGGAAATAATGTTAAGAATTTTTTGAAGTTATAAAATGTGTCAATTAAAAGATCTGGAATAATAATTTGTAACCATATAGTCAAGGCCTATGTAAGATACAAATAGATTATTTTGTGATATCACAAGATTTAAATATAGCTAAGGGAAACACTTATAACATACTTTGCAGATCACTCTGCTATACAGATAGAAATTAAGGAGTATATCAGATTGGGAAAAAGAATAAAAAGAATAAATGAGAATTTATGGGATACAACATAAATAGGCATGCATTTATGGAAATATCACATTTCCACTAGAATATGTTGTAAAACTGGTCTGAGTGGTGGCTAGCTTTAAAACACAACTATATATATATTTTTGGAATGGTTGTCAGATATAAGAAAAGCAGAAAAAAACAAATTATAAAATAATGTGCATGAATGCTTTGAAGGATTTGGAAAGGAATGATAGAGAATATTATTGGATAGAATGGAGAATTTGTGAAAATAATAAATATAAAATTAAATAACTATTATTTAAGCAAAAGTGTTATTTACAAGGTAAAAGAGAAAATGTAATAGCTTATTTGAGTGGCATAGTTAAATCAGTAATAGAATAATTAGAGAATTAGAAGATGTAACAAGATCTCAGGAAACAATTATGAATATCAAAATAAATTATGCAAAGAAAATGGTTCATGATAGAACAAAAGTATAAAAAATAAGAATGGCATATTAAAAATTGACAGAATAAGAAAATAAGGATTTGGAAAATGAGTTTTTCTATATAAATTAGATAAGGTACTTAGACAAGTTCATTTACAGTCAGTTTCAGGATCAGGTGAAATAGGATACCAGTACATATTGGAAGAACATAATACTTCTTGAAAGTTATGAATGAGTGGTTAAATGAATGTGTTATGTATAAAGATTTATGCAATGGAATACTTAAATTTGTAAGAAAAGGAATATAAAAATAAAATTGAAAATTGAAGACCTATAGTATTGAACAATACAGATTTTAAGATTTTTACAGAAGTACTTAAAAAGGGAATAGAAAGTAAAATTTAAAGTATTATGGAAGATAGCATTTATAGTTTAAAGGGAAAATGTATGTCATGAATTATTATTCATAGTAAGGGAAACTGTGGATGATATTATAAACAGGACTGATGAGACCAAGATCATGATAGGAGATTTAAATAAATCTTTTGATATAGTACAACATAAACTTTCTGGACAATTATGGAAGAGTATAACATTAGTAACACAATTAAGAATGTATGCCATTCTACATAAAGTACAAATTTTAGTGAATGAATGGATGGTTAAGCAGTGAAATTGATATAAAGAACGGTATACATTAGGGATGTCCTATGAGTAGTATATCATTTGCATTAACTATGACTGTATTAGTCACAGATGTAAATTTGCATATGAGAGGTGCTACTTATATTATTATTGAAGGGATAAAAATTCCAGTTAGGTTTACTTATGCAGATGATATTATATTGATTACATGCAACAAAGTCTGGAAGAAAGAAGTTATATGTTATATACATCAATGTTTAAATTTAATAGACATGACTTTAAATAAAGAAAAAAGTAAAGGACTTGGTGATACAGTAAAAATAACAGATATATCTCCCTCAATAAAAGAAATCCCTGTGTTAGGAACAAGATTTGGGAGTAAAAATGTAAGTGAGAAACAATGGAATAGGATACTAGATGAAATAAAGGAGCTTTGTTGTTTTTGGAAAATATGCACACCATCATTTAATAAAAAGGTACATTTGATTAATTCAGTTATTCTGGGAAATATTGCATATTTTGCTGGTATATATATTGCCAGTAATCCATGAAAAATAAATACTACATTTTTTTCTTTCATATGCTGTTCAAGATTGACTCCATTGAAGAGAGGAATCTTATGCATAGACAGCAAAGTTGGAGGTTTAGAATTAATACACCCAGTGGTTTATGCTGCTTATGTGAATTTGTATAAAGTTTTGCTTGGTATAAATGATAAAAATGAAAAGTTAGCAATACATTTACTAAAGTGTAAATACAAGAGGCATTGTGGTATGTTAAAATTTTCAAAAGAGGAAGGCATATTTAAATGAAATATTGAGATGTTATCAAGAAAAATTCCTTTATGAAAAATAAAAAATGATGAAACAGAAAGTGAGAAGAAAATGTGGTATAAAAATATTGTGATATGATATTATTATGTTAATCCTTTGACTGAGCTATTGAATGAAAAAGTTAAAGCTATGAAAGTATTAAAAGCATGGTGTAATAGACAAATAAAGTGTCAATTTTTTTTATGGAGATTAGTGATAAATAAACTACCAGTTAATGGAAATATTCCATATTAAACCAAATCAATGAAACAATTTGTATATATTGCAGTAAGGATGAACCTATAGAATAGGTTTTTGTACAATGTATAAGAGTTGCAAAATTGTGAGAAAATTGTGTAAAGAAAACTTTTTTTGAAAGCGCAAATGAAGTAAATGAAATAAATATGTATATGATTATGTATGGTTATTATAATGATAAAAATAAGGTATATGTTAGCAAAACAGACAAACAATTGTTTTATGTTGTGTGGACTATTTGGAATGAAAGGCTAAATCAAATCATGTTTAATAGCAAATGGAGACTAGTATTAATTTTAAGTAAGAAATATATGGTGGTTGTGGAATAAGGAGTGGAGGTCAAATAAGATAATGGAGATATGAGTTTAACATAATGAAATTAAGATATAATGAGTGTATGACAATAAATGAAAGGGATGGGAATTTGTACTCTCTAAATTTGTATATATGTATCTTTGTAAATAGTATTATACATATTTTTTTTAAGAAAGAATCCCTACTCTTTGGATCAGCTTGCTGGAACTGAAGGGCTTTTATTGTAGTTCTGGGAATCCAAGCTAGAGGAGAGTACAGCTGAGATGGAGAGAGGAGCAGGAGAAAATTTACTGAAGGAAGGAGAAGGAGACAAAATATTGTTACAGATTTGAAAGCTGCAGGATTTGAGATACCATTGTTGGTAGATTTGATGAACCAGGTAAAGACCTACTAAGGAGAGGAAGATAATGGAATGACATGAAAGAAAGAGTATTACAGGAAGAAAAAAACTGAGAGGTTGGAAACAGAAGTAGCAGATGGTGAAAGGAAAGCATCTGAGATATTTGTTTGATAGAGCACCCAGTTTTATGAGTTTATCTCTGCAACATTTTTTTTATTTTGTTAAAAGAACAAAAGACTTATGTAGATAGAGCAAGAGAAGGTAGAATGGAAGAAGGAAATGAGAGGATGAAAAGATTTGCAGTTTTTCAGCTGCCACAGAGATTATGTTTTATGGTAAGAATAAAAACTAAATATAGTGAAGGTATTTACATGTATGATTATAAAAACATTATTATTTTCACTATTAGTTTTTGACAATAAAGACATAAAGACATTAATTTATTGTAGAACTGAAATTTTCTTTGAAGTGGAATCTGCAAATTTAAATTTTTTGGACAAATCTATAAATGAGACTGAAAATAAAAAATAAATACATAGCACTGTGGAAAAAAAAACATTTATTTCAGAGCATGGGACTACAACAAAATGTACAATTTAGAACTTCAGCTATGGAAAAACATGAGATCAAACTATTTTTTTTTTACTATGTGATAAAAGAAATATATGGACTGCAGTCAGGAACTGCGGTTTATAAACCTTGAACACATTGGTGAGTATTGTATAAACAGAACTAAAAATATTTAGAAGTAGAGAGAAGAATAAAACATATTTAATATAAACACATTATTTCAAAACTATGGGTGAGACAGAACAATGAATTAACATTAGGTAATTGTTAGGTTTATGAATCAAACAGAGAAAATTACAATTATGTTATACATGCAGTTTTTCTGAAGAGAAAGAAAAAGGTGGCTTCTACTTACATAGGAAAAGAAGTAAAACTAAAACAAAGAAGGATAGATGCTACCTTAGACAGTAAAAGGAAAATAAAATACAAACAAGAAGATATTATGGAGGTGGTAGAGAAAAATAATTGGAAAAGAAGAAATGGATGGCCACACCCTACCGAATGGTAGAACTAACGGCTTTTGCTGAATCTAAATCTGTCCACTGCTAGATAAATAATCAATGGTGCTGTCTTACTCTTTATCCTGAAATAAGCAAGTACTGTTGCATTTGTGCATTATTTGTAGAGTGTTTGCACATTTAACCATTTTTTTGGTGGTGATTTTGTTGCCACTGTATTTGACTGTTGAGCTGAATCCAGATTAATCCTCAGTTAAATAATTACTCCAGACTGCTGCGTTGTATGTTATCTGAAAATATAAAATGTACTTCTGCCTAATTCTAAATGCTAGTTGCTTAGAGTGATGTTTAACTTGGCTATTTACTGCAGTTTGGGCTTCAGTTTAGTGATTTAAAGTTGGAGAAGATAGGTCTGCCCTCTGAGAGTAGAGTGTAGCCTGGTCTCTTCTGTGCTGAGAATTACTAATGAAACCTTAAGAGTATACTTGTAAATGACCAGTGGGCCATTTTTCTTGCTTACTCTTTTCTGTGCCTGTAAAACACTGCTGGTGATTGCACAACAACATGCATTGTGTAGTGGCAGTTTACAATGCCCTGCTTAGAATCTCATTTTCCCTCAAAACTACACCTAAGATATCTTGAGCATATAGTTGCACAATGAGCACCACATTCAAGTAAAGAAAGGTAATGCTTCATGAGATTAAACTATGATTGTACTTATTACTCAACTAGCACCCTAACAAATCTGTTCTCCCTCACAACGGTTACACAAATAGGAACAAAAAATCCCTTGGTATTGTGATGAAAGGAGATACTGCCAGCCCAGCTAGCTGGGATTTTGTAAATAATTATATGTCATTGGTGAATATTGAAATGATTTATATAAGATGCTTGTGTTACAAATGTATTAGAACTAGGGTTACCACCTGTCCCACTTTGTGAGGGACAGTCCCTCTTGGGCAGTTGTGTCCTGACCAAAAATATTAAAAATGACAAATGTCATGCGACTGTAAGACATAATTATGTCCCATATTTTATGTAATAGTTGCATAAAATAGTTATTTCTGTATCTAAAATACCTAAATGTTACAAGAAACAGAATAAGCAACTAAACTGCTACAAGAATAAGCTTCTATTTAGGCAAAAAAGTAATGTTCTATCCTTTGTACTGACCGTGGGTATATGTCGGCCTGTAAAATCTGATGTGTGTTCCGAAAATGTCCCACTTTAGCCATTTGAAAAGGTGGCAACCCTAATTAGAACTGTATGTCATGTGTGTATCAAACTGCTTGTACAGATGCATGTGTTGAAAAAGTATTTGTAAAGTGCTGTTTGAAATGTAATCACAGTTTGCCCTACTAGAAGAAAACAGAAATGTACATGCACTATTGTAACTGTTTAAATGTATATATTTTAACAGTGGAAAATGACTACAGGAGGTTAACATCAGAAAAATAACTGAAATTAAATTACTTTATGGCTAGGCCATAAAAGATGGTATATTTGAGTTTTCCATGCAGCAAAAGACACAATGTCTGTACTAGGAAACTTTCTGTATTGTCTTTAAGGTGGAATTAATTACTAGTTAAGATTACACAGTAAGATTGGACATCCTTTGGTAAGGGCCTTAAAGTAGCTGATAAGGGATTTTGGTGGCAGTGGTAACTACCTTATAATCTGGGCAAAAGGGAACATAGCTAGTAAACCTATGCCAGCCTTTCCCAGGTGTGTGTGTGTGTGTGTGTGTGTGTGTGTGTGTGTGTGTGTGTGTGTGTAAAACAAATCTCCAAGAGTGCACCTGTTAGCTACTTGGGCAGGGACATGAAGCACTGGTTGGACAGAGAGAGCATTTGAGGACTTGGCTTGGAACCCTGGCTGAGGACTCAACTCTATAGCTGTGCCAGTGGGGAGTCTTATTAGGGATCTGTAGAAAGAGAGAAAAAACAGCCCCATTCTAACTGTGGTCTCTGTGTGCTCTTAAGGGAAATTGCACTTGATGCAGAGAGCTGCATCTGGAAGTACTGTGTGTGTACTTGTCATCCTCTCAGTGAATGTCCCCCACTGTTGCCAGTGGTGAGGATTAAGGCTCCTTCATTACTGGTCCATTGGAGGATTGTCACATTTGGATGGCAATGGTGGGATCACCACATCACATACTGGGATTCAGTGGTGTGATTATTGAACTCCTGTAGCCTGTAAACAGTGGTCACTAAAGAAGGTGTTTGCACTCTCAGCCAGTCACATGGTGGACATTCGAGTTTCACATCACAATAGTTTTGTTCATTTTTGTTAGCTTAGTTAGTCAGGGACAGCAGGCAAGCTGACAAAGAACTAGTTGGCTGAGATGTGCCAAGCCAAAGGACTGGTGCATGCCAACCTGACTAAAGTGGAAATTATTGCAACCTTAGTCACAGCTGCATCACAGACGACAACAACCAGGAGGATAACCAGACTGGCCTTGGGGGATTTACAACTCTCAGAAAATGGACAGTTCAACTCTGCCTCAGAGGACTTAAAATGTTGTCAGGAGTTAAAGAGACTTGAACCGAAGGCCGAATATTAAGAACTAAAATCAGCAGAGAGACTGCGTGTGTCACTTGGAGGTCGAAGCCGAATCAGCAGAGAGACTGAGATGTCTGGAAGTGAAACAAGATGAGAGGCAGAGGCAACATGAAAATGAGATGCTGACTCTCCACCAGGGTCATGGAGGTAATGGGGAAGGGAATAACTGAACCCAAGAAGCAATAAAGGTCAGTAAATTTCTTCCACAATTTACAGAGAGGGATAATTTTGATAGTTTTATTCTAATGTTTGAAAGGGTTTGTAGACAGTACAATGTTGACCAAGGGCTCTTGGTATGGTTCCTGATCCACTTACTCCATGGTAAAGCTGTAACTGCTGTTTCTAAATTGTCTGATACTGATTGCTTAAATTATAATACCATTAAAAAGTGTTTATTAAAGTGTTTTAAGTTAACACCTGAAGCTTATAGGAAACAGTTTTGTGAGCATAGATGCAAGACAGATGTGTGTGTGAATATATTGCTGAGTTAAGCGCTTGTTTTCATAGGTGGGTGAGTGGGTGTCAGGTCACCACTTCTGAAGTGCTGGTAGACCTTTTAGTGAGGGAACAAGCTGTTACCACTTTGCCTGAAGACATGAGAATATGTTTGACAGATAGGGAATGTGATACTGCAGATGAATTGTCAAAAAAGGGAGACCTATACCTAGCAAGCAGGGTATCACTGTACAGAAAAGGGATACTCAGTGCTGCACATGGGTCTAAGGGAATCCATGCTGGGCAGCCTAACCCACCCCAACAGAGTCAGCCAATAACAGAAGAAGCCACTAGTTCAGGTACATGGCCAGGATCAAGGGTTAAATGTTTTAACTGTAACCAGTGAAGCCATGTAGCATATAGATGTCCATGGAGGCAAGGTGGGGAACAAAAGGTAGGGAAGCCAGTAAGTGGGAATGACAGAATACCAGCAGTAAGTTGTCTTGAGACAACAAGGGTACCAAACTACCACAAGAGGTTATATCCCATCTTAGTAGAAGGAAAACAGGTGACTGCTAAGAGAGAGACAGCCTCTGACCTAACCATTGTGAAGCCTGCAGTGGTTAAAGAGGAGCACTACTTACTTGGGCAGTCTACTCCAGTCAGAACTTTAGGAGGGACCCCATTCCAAATACCTCTGGCTAGGATTCACCTTGACTGGGAGGGTGGAAAAGGAAGAAAGCAAGTAGGTGTGTTTGAGGATAAGCACTTAGTCACTGAATTATTGTGTGGTGAATAAAGTTGGAGTGTATCCGGCCATCTGTTGGGATTGTTTGTTTTCTATTCTTAGTTCTTTTCCCTTGTTGGGCTCATTTTTTGTTTTGTGTTTGAGGATATCCCTGCAGATGTCCTGGTAGGGAATGATTTTGATAATGCAGTACCTTGTGGGCATGCAGTTACACCTGGTCAAGCTTGGAGACACATATGTGGGTCTGGTAGCCTTGGAGGGACTCAGACAGACCACACACTTGCAGCCAGGACTGGTGAGGTGGTTGCTTCAGAGAGGGAGCTACCCTGCAGCAGTGAGACTGAAGGTGAACCACAGCTGCTGATGGGTACTGATGTTCCATTGGACAGAGTGACTGCAAGGGCAGAGGTGAGTATTTGTACCCAGGCTGACAATGAGGCACCGCTGTCCGAGGATGACAGACTTTCTGTGGAAGGGGAGCTGGGAAGGGTTACAAAGAGAGAGTTGAGATAAGCTCATCTCTCAGACCCAACATTACATGTCTTGAGGGAGGTAGCCAGAGAAGCACCTGATTGTCAAGGAAAAGGGGAATCTGTATATGGGGATAAAGGGTTACTGTATAGAGAGTGGACCCCCTGAGGGAAGGCTAGAAAGTGAGGTAATACAGAAGTTGGTAGTGCCCAGCACCTACCATCTGGCACTTCTAGCCATAACCCATGACATTCCCTTTGCAGGCTATATGGGGCATAAAGCATACAAGAGATGTATCATGCAGAACTTTTATTGGCCTGGGATTTCCAGGGATGTAACAGGGTACTGCAGGACCTGTGAGCAGTGCCAAAAAGTAGGCAAGGCAGAAGACAAGGTCAAAGCTGTTTTGATGCCTTTGCCTGTGATGAGCCATTTCAGAGGGTAGCTATGAATATTGTGGGGCCTACGAGCACCCTAAGTTCCACACGGAAGAAGTATATTCTAGTGGTAGTAGATTATGCTACCTGATACACTGAGGCAGTGGCTCTGTCCTGCATTGAGGCAGAAAAGTTGGCAAATGCTTTGTTAGAGATCTTCAGCAGGGTAGGTTTCCCAAAAGAAGGCAGAAGACAAGGTCAAAGCTCCTTTGATGCCTTTGCCTGTGATTGATGAGCCATTTCAGAGGGTAGCTGTGAATATTGTGGGGCCTACGAGCACCCTAAATTCCACACGGAAGAAGTATATTCTAGTGGTAGTAGATAATGCTACCAGATACACTGAGGCAGTGGCTCTGTCCTGCATTGAGGTAGAAAAGGTGGCAAATGCTTTGTTATATATCTTCAGCAGGGTAGGTTTCCCAAAAGAAATATTGACTGACAGAGGTGCCAATTTCATTTCTGACCTGCTAGCTTGTCTATGGGAGCACTGTGGAGTGAAGCACCTAAAGACCACCCCCTACCATCCCCAGACTAATGGTTTGGTGGAGAGGTTAAACTTTACACTAAAGGCCATGCTACAGGCATTTGTATACCAATTTAGGAGGGAGTGGGATGAATATTTTCCCCATCTGTTGTTTGCTTGCAGAGAGATTCCCTTGGAGTCCACAGGTTTCTCACTTTTTGATTTGCTGTATGGGCATAGGGTGAGGGGACCTCTAGATTTGATTCATGAAGATTGGAAGGGTGAGTGTGAATACCACAAGGAGTCTGTTGTGGCATATGTCCTAAACCTCAGGACAAGGCTCAGGGAGCTTATGGGTTTGGCCCCAGGAGAACTTAGCAGAAGCTCAACAGCAGGAAAAAGATCTGGTATGACAGGAATGCTTGAGCTAGAGAGTATGCTGTAGGGAAGCATGTTATGGTTCTCATTCCTGTCAGGCACAATAAGTTGCAGGCAGCTCATGAGGGACCCTTCAAAGTGGTAAGAAAGGTTAGTGATGTTAACTACATGGTAGAACTGCTAGGCAGGAGGCAGGGTCACAAACTGTAACATGTTAACATGAAACCTTACCATGATAGGGAAGCCCTGTTGCTAAGCATTTGCAGTAGAAGGCAGGAGAAGTCTGAGGGGGATCTATGGCTACAGGGAGCCAGCCAGCAAAATCCCAAGTTACTATGGTGGAGCCTAGGGTTGCAGATACATGATATGACAGTGCAACACTGTAATGGGGTCAGCAATGCAAAGACATCTGGGATCTCAAGACAAGGTATGGGGTAATGTATTCCCAGATAGGCTCATTCTTCTCAAGCAATATTTCTCAAGGGTCACTTGAAAAACTAGCTTGAGTCTTTTAGGGGTGGAAGAGACATAAGTTATAGACAAATGCTCTGTACAAACATTTACACAAATGTATTGCTGCAGCTGTACCTGATAGGATCAAAACAAGATCCTTAAGAAAAAAATAAGCCTCCCTGGTGGACATCTAGCATTAATAAGTTACAGAACAAGAGGAATAGGTTGCAATCTAAGAATAAAAAAAGAGAGGTCCCAGCAATGGAAGAACACCCTCTTCTGCTTGTACAAACAAATAAGACAACTTGTAAAATCCTCTAAGGGCAACTTAAAAAAAATTAGCAACCATAGCTAAGGATAACCATAATGTATACTTTAGCTATATTCATAATCTAAGAGGTAGGACCCAGACGTGCTGAACTAGCTGTGGATGGCATCACACACACACACTGATCCTGCAAAAATAGCTAACCTATTAGCCAACAGGTTTGGTGAAAATTTCACCTCCCTCTCCCCTGTAAACATTACACAAAGCATTCCATCTACATCTCTTCCCATCTTGCATCTCCAAAGAACAAGTCATTAATGCTCTCTCACAGGCCAAAAACACAGCCTCTGTAGGACCAAATGGCATCCCAGGTTGCATTTTAAATGATCTAAAAGCTGAGTTAGCAATTCCATTATGTACTCACTTCAACCACAGCCTGAGTACTGGTTTTGTCCCTGCTGAATGGAAAACAGCGGCCATCATCCCCCTTCATAAAGGGGGTACAGAAACAGACTTTGGGAACTACACACCCATAATCTTAACCAGCCTTATCTGTAAGGCCATGGAATGAATCATCATGGACTTTTTAATAAGAATACAGATGATCTCCAAACCCCTGATCTGACACAGTTTCGTTTTGTCAAAGTCAGGTCATGCCTGTTAAACCAGGTGGATGTCTTCAAAAACATCACCAGTGCCATAGATGAAGGCAAATCTGTGCATACAGCCTATCTTGACTTAACCAAGGCCTTAGACACAATCCCGCATTTGAGCATCATTGATAAACTCTCCCAGTTGAATATCAACCCTTATGTCATCCGAAGGGTTGAGCTAACTGGCTCACTGACAGATCACTCCATCAAAGTTGCGGACTTTACCTCAACCAGCAGACCTGTCACCAATGGGGTTCCACAGGAGTCTGTGCTGTCTCCCTAATTGTTTGAAATATACTTCATGGGGGTTCAGACCAAAACAGAGGGGCTGTGGCTAACCAGGTTTGCTGACAACTGCAAATTAGGTGCAAACATTGAATCCCCAAATGATATCAATGTACTTCAAGAGGTATTTACACAAACCAGTTACTGGTGCCAAAACAATGGACTCAAACTCAGTGCTAAAAAATGCATTATCATCCTCTTCAGTAGAAAGTCTATCCCTACAAACTATCATATAAATAATAATACCCTAAGTAACAACAAAGTAGTGAGAAACTTGGGAATGCAAATTGACTGTAGCCTAAACTTTGACCACCATGTGTCTACTTCAGTAAGGAAGGCATTCTATGTCACAGACCTCATTAGAAAAGGCACTGCCTCAAGGATGAAAGGAGTCATAACACCCCTATACTCAACCCTCATCAAGCCAATAATTCAGTACTATGTTCCCTTTAGTATGTACCTTACCAGGCACCTGCAGCAACTTGACATACTTTAGAGATTTATAACCAAGGAAATTTAGGTTCTCCAGCATGTCATACATTGTACAGACTACTTAGAGGAGACTTCTGCCTGGCCTATAGAGCCATCTTGGATCCAAACCTACTGGAAATGTTGCACATCTGCAAGTCAAATGGGACAAGGATCACCCACTCCCGGGACCTTATCCTGACCTGTGACATAAATAGAGCCTGCTAGGGAGACAAATATGTCTCTCATTGGTTGCCACTCCTCTGGAATAGGCTACCAATTCACATCAAACAAAGCCCATCTATGACCCTGTTTAAGTATAGCCTGCATGGCTGGATGGGAAACCATAAATTCCTACCTGGGATTTCACCTATGAACTT
The DNA here is from genome assembly GCF_019279795.1 of Protopterus annectens. NCBI lineage: Eukaryota > Metazoa > Chordata > Ceratodontiformes > Protopteridae > Protopterus > Protopterus annectens. The sequence continues at coordinate 291,600,202 of NC_056748.1, read as the reverse complement.
CCTATATATTGACAGTCATTACTAAGATCTTAAGTTTAGTCAATATCCTTTATATTGGGTTTCAATAGTATTATATTGGGCACACATGGCTAGTCTTATAAAGACTTTTTGGGCCAATAGCCCAGTAACCACCTATATGTATGATATGAAAAAGAAGATGTACAGATTTGTTATGTAATAAGACAAAAAGAAAAGGAGGATATGTTAGGTGAGATAAGAAATCAGTTGTTTTAGAAAGGATGGTGATAGAAAAGAAATGTTAAAAGAAGTGGAATAAAAATGGAATTCTTAATATTTTTTGTTGTTGTTATTTTAAGATTAAATAGTTTTAAATATGAATGTAAATGATTGTGGGTGTAAATAGTTGAGTTAAAGTTTTCAATAAGTTATTGTATGAAATTAATGGGAATGTTAATAGAGCAACCCCTACTCTTCTACTCTTTTTTATATAACTTCAATTGGATCTTTTATGTTCACCTGAGCTACTACCATCTCATGCAGGTAGGGTCTGAGTTTTATTTATTTATCTCATTTCAACTTGATTACAGAAATGTAGGCTGGTCAGCTGACCATTTTCATCCACATCATTCGTACAGATGATATAATAGACAATATAAGATGAATATGAGACAAAATGTGAATCCATACAAATATAACAAACTCATTAGCAAATGATAAACTATATAAAATACTTACAAGAGCAATATTAGAATAAAATACCCAATATAAAATAAAAATTTCTTCCAAAGGATGGCACACGCAAGAATGGAGCAAACCCCCCCCCCCCATGCTGAACTGCAGTCTTTACTGGAACAGTAATCCAACTACCTGGTGTTGGAATCAAATGTTCTAATCCTTCAGCACCAAAGGTGAGTATAGAGTCAGGGTAAATAAGTTAAACCACACCATCAATATTTTCCATTTTACCTTTGGGCTTGTTGAGTTTTCCTTTTCTCAAGTAGACTGGTTATGATAGATGCTTTTAATTTTTTTGTTTGTGTAGATATAACATGAGAGCTTACTTCTAAGGATGGTATTACTTGTATATTGTCCACCTTCATGACCTCCAAGTAAAGAAACTGATTTTCAGGTAACTTTTGTTCAGTCATTCAGGTCTTGGTACTATTTGATTAAAATCATCCAAATCTACTTGGGTATAATCTCACCATAGTTTACTAGTCCTTCATAGCTTATGCACCTCAGGTTCTGCCAGTCTCCTTGCCTCAGTGTTTCACAATTCAAGTATCCAGATTTCAAACTTGATTGCTGTAGGAGTACACAAATTACCTACCCATAAACAGGGTGACCTTCTTTGATTTGTCAGAATTTACAGTTCTATTGTAATGGAATTTCTAGGCCCCTCATACCAAAAGACACATGGATCAGTGCTTCTGTCCTTCTGATTCTATGAGGTAGATCTTCCCAATATAAAGATTCTAATCATCATGCTGGTAGATCTTTACTTAGTTTTCTCTGGGATATGGCCAAAGTGATATGACTGATCAGAGCTTGCAGTTTATAGTTTGCTTGTCAGACTTATAGATCTGTGAAATTTTCTAAACTTAGGCTGGCCAGAAGTTTGCTAAGGGGCTGGAGCCAGCACACATTAAGTGACCTCTGATGTATGGCAGCATATTGAGTAAAACATTTTGCAAACCACATTGAAAGGTACTCATTTGTGCCCCATATGGCCAAGATACACCCCCTCTATCCCGCAAGACATTTCATGACTGGGGAGGACTAGCTGACTTGTTTGTGATAGAATCACCATAAATCAATATGGTTCAACACATTGGGACTTTTGGTTTTTTGATAAGCCTTCCCTGACAATAGAGAATTTTCTTGGTGTGCTCAGTAGAGGCACCCTGAACAATAAGGTTGCATCTAGCAACACTTTGCTACTATCTAGAGTTGCTGGTTTACAAAATGTTATCCCGCTCAGGTTGGCAGATTTCTGAGACCTTTTAAAATTTGGGAGATAAGGGTCCATCTGGTATCAACTGATTATTGTATGTGCCCTCTGTGATCCACTTTATTATTTTTTTCTTTAATTTTTTTTTTTGATATGTTTGTAAGACTTTTGTTACATTGAATGTCTGGGTTCCAGAAGAAGGAGAGTGGTACTTTTATTGGATGATTCAATATTTGTTTGTATTTATAAGTTCATAACTCGTCAAGGTATTTCGTTTTATCCCAAGAAATCTACTGATGTTGCAAAATTGTGTAATGGTACTTTACTGACTCAGTCAGTGGTGATACCTAAGCTATTTTGGAGTGTGCTGGCAAAGCCCCCTGCCCTAGGTACAGACTGATTTTTTTAAACTGCAGAGCGACCAATGTTTTAAAGGTATCGGGTATTGGATTCCATAAATGATAATCCCATGGTATGCATGGAGGATGGCTTTCCCTTGTAATACACAGGCTAGGCATATTCATTCTAAATTTATTTTCTTTCTGTTATGTGTTTTAAGCCTTATAATAGATTCCTTATACCAGTAATGTTTCTTCAGGCTTGTCAGATTGATGGTTGCACATACCCTCTGGGTCTCTAAGCATTTTAGTAGTTATGGAACCTAAATTCTGTGCTTGACAGCAATCTTTTTACTTGTAGGTCACTGTATTGCTCTATCAGAAAGGTGAGGGAACACAGTGGTCATGTTGCCAGTCTGGCAGCCTCTTCCCATTTTCATAAAACCTTCCTTTCCTGGGTCAGTCTAATTGTGAGTAAAATAAGAGAGAGGAATCACCAATGCTGAACTTAGATAGTGGTCTGACTTTATTGAGGGGGTACTAAGGAGATGTCACTTGGATGGAAGATGACAGACCATACTGGAGTTAGCTGTCTGGTATGCTGCCCAGTCTTTAGGTCTGTCTGGTTTACTCAGGCCATATGAGGTGGTTATACTGAAGTACGAGTTGCATTAAAGGAAAACTCCACCCTAGAACTAAAAAAAACTGTTTATTCACTCTGTCTTTGTTTCCTGACATATTTTAACATCTCAAAATCATTCTAAGTGCTCTGTTTGTAATTTTATCCTGTTTTCCACAACATGGCTACCAATGGGGATTGATGTATTAACGTGCTCTTGTTTTTCCTCAACCCTTTCTCTTTCCCATAATGCTTTGCATGACTCATGCCAGACATGAGGTAGTAACTGTGAATTCCCATGCCATTGACATATAATGGGATTTGTGTGAGTCATCATCATCTTCTATACCTTCTGTAAAATGACTTCTTTTCTGTCTCTAATCACCCTCATTTGTGTTTGACTTACAGCTTGTTTTACACTATACTTAGAAGTTATCCAGCTGCAGCCAGAAAAATAGCTAAATTGCAGGCCTTTGTTCAGGGTTTTGTTTTGTAGTCCAAGAGGAATTGACAGTCCCCTCCTCCCACACTACTGCATAGGTGTTAAAACTGTCACTGCACTGACAGAGCCTTGCAGAATCAAATGCAATTGACAGCTCATAATGGAAAGGAAAAGACTTCCAATATAAATCTCTTCCCCTCTGCCTGCAGTAGGAAGATCTATTTATTTATTTAAACAGTTCATTATTTTTTCTGGGTGCAAGAAACAGAAACTGCTTGACTGTTTTGGTTTGTTTTATTACCAGTAACAGCTGATTTACTCCTTACTGTATCTGCAATATAATATTACTGTAACTCAAAAATGTACTGAAAATGATTTCTACTCCACAGTCCATGCAATGCAATGATTTTTTTGGAGGGAGGAGAGTGGTTTCTGAATATTTAGGAAATTCTGTATCACTTGCATTAGTCACATAACTAATGCATTATTTTTGAACTTCTTGTGCTGTTCTCAAATTCAATGGCAAAATACTAAGCAATTATATATTCTCTGCCCTAGCATCAGCAATTTCTCTTTCAAGCACTCTTGTCTTTGTGCATTTTTATTTAGTTATATTGTTAGCTGCACTGCATGGACTGCAGAACAGAGATAATTTTCAGTACATTCGTTTACTGTGCCAGTATCCTAGAGTCAGGTTTGCCAAATTAGTGTTTTGTTGTAATTCAACAAATCTGGAGATGACTAGAATGTCAGGAAATTACAGAAAAAAACATGCCCCGATGCAGGTGCTCCTCAGAAAGAAATAATTACACAAACCTAAGTTACAGTAATATTGTGTTGTAGATAGACAATCTTCAGGTAAGTTTTTTGCGTTTTTTTTTTTATTATGTTGTCGAACTTTTAAAGTTTGAACATATGGTGTCGACCATATTGTGTTCGAACTTTTAAAAGTTTGACAAACGTGATATAGACCCCCAGTTTAACACCTCTGCAGTAGTGTGGGGGAAGGGGACTGTCAGTTCCCTTTGGACTACAAATGAAAACTTTGAACAAAGGCCTGCAATTTAGCTAGTTTTCTGACTATAGCTGGATAACTTCTAAATATACTGTAAAACAAGCTCTAGGCCAAACATAAATTAGGGTTATTAGATTCAGAAAAGAAGCAGTCCTTTTACAGAAGGTATAGATGATGACAGTGACTCACAGAAATGCCATTATATGTCAATAACATGGGATTTCAGTTACTTTGTTATGTCTGGCATGAGTTATACACAGCATTATGGGAAAGAAAGGGTTGAGGAAGAACAAGATCATGTTGTGGAACATAGGATAGCATTACAAATAAAGCACTTAGAGTGATTTTGAGGTGTTAAAACAGGTCAGGAAACAAAGACAGTGTGAAAAAACAGATTTTGTTAGTTCTAGGGTGGAGTTTTCCTTTATAAAGGTTGTATTATGAAGACTGATTCACTCATGATAAGAAATGCATTTGCTATAATAAACTTATCGCTTTAGCTTTGCATTGTCTTTGGTTTTTTTTTTGTTCTTTATTTTATGAGAGGATAACAGTGTCAGGTGATTATTTCCCCTCAAGTGATGCTTGAATTTGCTCCGAAGGCCTATTCTGCTTCTCAGCCATTGTAGCAGTCAAAAAGTTTCCAGTTATACAGTTTTTTCTTCTATAAGCTTTTCATGTCTTCATGCAGCTAGACTCAAATCTTTTAGAATGTATTTCCATTTGACATGGCACATCTTCCAAGTAAGGAAGGGATTAGCTTTACCTCATCCAAACAGTACTAACAAGTTAATTTATTATATCATTGTTTTGCTTTTTTCCCTCCCTGCTATCTTTCATTTGCTAGACATTCAGCTTATTCCTTCTTCGAATAACTGGAAGATGTTTCCCTTTTTTCTTTTGCACAGGTTGCGTGTCAGGGCTGGTAACCCCGTACGTAAAAATCCACTACCAATCATTAGTGGACCGGAGTCCTGCTGTGGCAACCCCTAACCGGGAAAAGGTGCAAGACGCAAACAAACATCCAAATTTATTTTACTCTTGAAAGTTTTAACATTCGAACTGAAGGCTGAGTGAAGCCTGCAAAAGTTCAGAGCCTGTTATAAACTTTCAGTCATCCTGGGTTAAGCTGGCAGGAGGTAGAAGTAGCTGGGAAACTCATATTCTTCATAGCTCTCTTGGAAATACTATAGCAGTCCTTATAATATTACAGCTATACTAGTTGTGTATATACCATGCTTGTTATTACTTGGCACAGCTCAGATTACAAAAAAACATTACTTTTATTAATAATATACTGTTCTTTGTTAGGAATGATTTAGGAATTTCTCAACATGTTGCTGTATGTGAATGTCCTTGTTAATAATTCAGTATTTCCTAACTATGTTCACTTCCTTCAACCATTTCTAAACTGCTGAATGAAATGGGTATCAAATATCTACTTTACGAATATTAATAGACTGCATCAATTGCGTCAATTGATCAATTCAAATTCATAAAACTCATTACTTTAACAAAGCACATTCAGACATATTGTTATTTCTGGAAGCCTTCCTGTTCAATGCAGATTTCCTGCAACTTTATTAAAATAGTTATAATACTCAAAAGGATTTTTAAATCTTTTATAGTTGTTGATCACAGCAAACTTAGTAAATGGAGTTAAGGTCACATTCTTACCAGAATCTAACTGTTTCTAAAGGTAGAAAGTCACTAATAAATGAGTAGTGTCATGATTATAAAAGGCTAAGATAATACCTTAAATGTCTGCTTTTTTTTCTTGAAATTTTGGTAACAGCTATTCTTGAATTGTATGTTTACATTATTCGGATACACAAGATTTGTCTGCCATCTGGTGGTCATTTTGCAAGCCATTACTTCAAAGAGAGGTGCAGTCAAATACTAACTTTAGGCAAGGAAGTAATAAGGTTTAAAAGGCACCAGGACTTAAACTATGTAATGCTTGAGTGAGAAAGATTAGGTAGATTATAAGGGATGTAAAATGCTTCCGACTAAGAGTGTGTCAGTGTGGTTTGTTTTCATTTAAATAAATGTATGATTGCCTATGTAGTAAGTAATAGTTTAATAAAGATGTTTTTTGTTTAAAAAAAAAAGGCATGAATCGAATAATGTATGCAATGTTGCTTAGGTTATATGATATATAACAATACACATGAAGTATAATATTTCTTATTTTAATATAGTTTGATTACTTTTATATGAATGTAAATTTGTCTATGTCACAAGTGATAATTCAATAAAGGTGCTTGAAAAAAAAAAATATATATATATATATATATATATATATATATATATATATATATATATATATATAATATTAAATAGTATTCTGCTGGAAGTCATATAAAAAAATAAAAATACACATTCTGCATTCACTTTCTTACCTGACACATTAGTGTGGTGAAATGGTATATGTTGTATTATGTTTATTTTTCATTTGTTAATGGGGTAAGCCCACTAACTGGGCAAAAGTTCCCTTTTAAGGGTGACCCAGACGTATGGCCCTTTTAAGTGACTTGCTCATACTTGTGCAGCAGGATGAGGGGAACTGACCCTTAACTACAGAAAGCAATTAATTTACAGCTCATAGCCTAAGTTCACTTCAGTAACTGACAAATAATTTTATCTCCTAGATTTCTTGCATTATTTTACATTGTAATAAATATCTAACTATTTAATTGTTTGACTAATGGGCTATCATGCGTTACCTAGTAGAAATATATTTAAAAATTCTACTTTTTGCTTGTGTTATTCACTAACAATGCCCTAAATACAAAATTGGTATGTATCTGTATGCTAATCCCTTAAAGTAAATAAATGTTGATGCAGAAGTACTGCTGGGAGCATGCCTTTCTTTTTCAAATGTACATACCCATATGTACTGCAGTATCATGCAATGAGACCCTGTTGCATTCTGATATGAAAACATAAAAGCAGATGTTATCATGATGTGTCTGCGGCACATTTCTGGATTGACATGTTCCTGTGTGAACATGAAGATAGCATAAATAAAACAGATAAGGAATGGAACATGTATTGCTGCTACAGAATATGATATTTATTTACATTGATGAGTGCTGGTGAAACGATTTGCACATGCTGCGGAAACTTTATGTCTCTTGCCTGTAACTATATTGTTATGAATGATAAGTACTTGGCTCTGTCCAAATGAATGACTCACAAACAGAACAGGGACACTTGTCCTAAAAGGTACTGCATCCAAAACTAGCAAGATGGCCTAGACACTTCACAATTTGTCTAGTCACCACTTAATATTTCTGTGCTGTAGGATGTCAGACATCATTATGCAGTCTAAAAAACACACACAGTAGAATGTGTTCTAAATCTTCTTTGTTTTGGGTAAGCATATACAACTTCTTTAATAATCTTCTGTTATGCAGGTGGAAACGACAAGCAATTCAGTGCTGAGGAATGCACTATAGACTAATAGGCTCCAGTAGTTTGACAAGCTATGTTAGGGAGCTGTACTACTGGATGTAGTGAGAGAGTCAGGTGTGGATGACTTTTTCTAGACGTTTGCCCAAAGATGGAAGAATGGATATTGGGTGGAAGTTAAAAGTATCTTTTGGTTTGGCTTGCTTTGGGAGGTATTTAATTACAGCAATTTTCTAAATTTGAGGCAAGAGGATTTTGTTTGAGGCAAAGATTACATGTTGTTTTATTTATATATATATATATATATATATATATATATATATATATATAGATCTATATATATAAATATATATATATATATATATATATATATATATATATATATATTATATACATATATATATACTATATATATATATATATATATACTAGATATAGATGCAGATATAGGTATATATACTTACATATAGCTATACATATATACATGTATAGATATCTATCTGTATTTATCTGCGTATATATATATATATATATATATATATATATATATATATATATATATATATATCGATATATAGAAAGATATAGATACATATGATTCAAGAGTGAATATGAAAATACCAAGCCAGTAACGTTGAATACCTGGAAGGTCAAACAACAAAGACCTTGATTATGCATGATCATGGTACACTTTGTACTGAGGTTTTGCTCCTTTCCTCACTGTAGTGCAATCTTGAAGTTTGTAAAAATAATTAGTAGGAGGTATGGGGTGGAGCCCCCTACATTAGAGGCGTAGGTGAGCTTGCTCCCCAGCAAAAATGCAGATGTTGTCTTTGTTTTTTTGTTGTTCAGCCTGTCAGGTTTTAGACCTTCTTCTTCTTTGTTTGGTATTCTGACATTCGCTATTGTACGTTTTCTTCCTTTTGATAGGGATAGGGAACAGTGTGTGTGTGTGTGTGTGTGTGTGTGTGTGTGTGTGTGTGTGTGTGTGTGTGTGTGTGTGTGTGTGTGTGTATGTGTATATATGTATATATATATATATATATATATATATTTTACATATATATATATATAATATATATATATATTTTACATATATATATATATATATATATATATATACATATATATATATATATATATATATATATATATATATATATATATTTTTTTTTTTTTATATATATATATACACACATATATACATACATACACAAATACTTTGGATCACCAAAATTTTACTTTACCGAAAATCACAACAGCCAAAACCAGACATCATCAAACAGTCACATTCCCAAAGTTTACATCGGTGAAAAAGCAGCTGCTACACAAAAAAAAAACACTTATTTTCATTTTTGCAGGGGGCAAGACCCCTGATCCCCCACACCCCCTGACTATTATACATATCAACTCCGAGCTTGAACTACAGTGAGGAAAATGGTACATTTCCCAATCCCCGCTGTACCACAGTCTCCATTCAGAAGCTCCGAGCACTGTGAGACATGTGCAGAAGGTGTTTCTTTGATGTAAACTTCAGTAATGTGAAGACTCGGTGATATCTGATTTTGGTGTTCTCATCTCACTGCTCTGATTTTCGTTGAAGTTAAATTTCAGTAATCCAGAGGAGACCTATGTACATCTCTCTCTCTCTCTCTATATATATATATATATATTCTGTCTATATATATATATATATATATATATATATATATATATATATATATATATATATATACACCTATATAGGTGATAAAAACACATGGGTGACCTCTACAGTGATATATGAAATAGGGGAATATGTTATCAAAGGCACCAGGGATATCACTGGAATTTTTTCCAGTAGAGACTCTTTGGGACGTATGCATCTGAATTGGAATAGGAGCATGAATGGTGGAGGGGGTGGGTAGTTTATGATTTATAGGGGGCTGTAAAAGGGATAATGAATGGTGTTGGACTGGGTAATTCTTGATCTTTGAGGGGGTATGGATTTTGACTGGAAATTGTTAAGTTCTTTGAAGAAATTTTGGAAGTGTATTATAAATAAACATATATGAAATACTTGTTATAGAGAAACTGACAAGAGATCAATAGGTTGTAGTAGAGCTATATTAGCACTGCACATGTAAGAATCACTAATGATTGGGACCAACCGCAATCACCCCACTATGGCTATATGTCTTTAGTAAAGAGCCATCCAGAGTAGTTTAAGAATACATCACAGGAACAACAGATTTCAGAAATGCATTTATAATTTAGAAAACAGAAGATAGTTTGATAGTTAAAAATGTCACTGGTCACAATGGTGTAAATATTACAACTCTTCTTAAGTTAAAGGAGGAATTGAGATCCATTTTATGCTATCTCTTTAATCTGAGTAAAACAAGAGGAGAAATCTGTACAGTATGAGAAAACAGGCCATATTGTCTCATATAAAAATACAAAGGTGGTTAAAATTTCCCCAGACATTACAAATCCATATGTTTTCTCAACGGCAATGGAAAAATTCTTACAGAGTTGCTAATGATCTTGCATAAAATTAGTAACTCATGCCCCCAGTCTACTCATCACAACTCAGCCTTTTAACCCCCTTCACACATTCTTTTCCCATCTGGTCTCTACTGTAAAAACTGTAAGAAAACTTCTTCAGAAATTAAAGTCTGTTTCCCTAGTACCATACAACATACTGACTGAATATATTAAAATAGCTGCTAAAGCAATAGCCTTCCCAGTATCCATCTTGATAAAAAAGAATCCTTTATTCCTTTACTCTGAAAAGAAATGCTATATTCTGCCCCTCCACAAAGGTGGCAACTCAATTGTCATTGCCAATTACAGACCAGGTACTGTATTAACCCCTTATCTATGATCTTCAAAAAAATCCTTGCAGATTTATTTATTCATTTACATCACTAAATTATCACTGCTATCCTCATCACAACATGGATTCTGCCCCTATCATGGCACCACCACTGCCCTACTCAAAGTCATTAATGCTATCAATAACAGAAAAATAAAGGCAACTTTGTGTTAGAGCTTTTCCTTGACCTTTCTAAAGCCTTTGACACTGTTTCCCATCAGAATCTCCTTCAACATTGTCCTACCTAGGACTCCATAATCATGCACTGACCTTGTTCCATAGTTACCTGTCTAACAGATTCAAAGCCATTAGGTAGCAAAACAATTTGTTCACTTTTCTTCCCATTATTGTCAGAGTCCACCAAACTCCCATCCTTGGCCTCATATTCTTCAACAAATTCATCAATGACCTTAGCACAACATCTATAAATGGCCCGTAGTACAATACACATATGATTCCACCCTAATCTGCTCAGCTAAAAATATCTGGACAGCCTACAAAAAATAATTTAAGACTCCCTCATTTCACTAAAGTCCTCATTATATAAATCACAATTATTTCTTAACCATAAAAATACTAAATCTTTTCACTCCCAAGCAAGTAAAAAAATCAGAAAAGTGCATTTCTCCCCAGGCTCAACTGAAAAGTAGTTTTACACACTGTCATACTTTCCTAGTAAAAAAAGCAATACATTAATAAATTAATTAACTGAATAAGTTCAAGAGCTAAATGAATAGCACAGAAGGCAACACTCATATATTGTGAGTCAAATCATAAAAATCATTTGTACTTTTGCAACATGTTGAAAAATGAATGCGGACTGTTTTTCAGTTTTACCAAGACATTTGATAACCCAAATCATTATTAAAAACTACTGGGATATGAAATACATAATTAACTGACCTTCAATATAGGTTTTCATTAGACAATTTACTATAACAGTCAGTCAATGTGGGGGTGGGATACTGAATGTGAAAAGAAATCTGCAGTTGTCTACATTGGGCCCTGTTTTATTCTCAATGCATATCAAACTACATCACTTATTTACACTATTAAGGATCATTTCAATATGCAGGCTAACATAATCAAATTGTATTATTGATCTCTATAAACAAGGTAAATCTTTTTTTTTTTTTTTCCCCAAAAACTTTTTATTCGATTTATAATAAGAAAGGTGCACAGTCAATGAGCAGAAGTTTATATATATACAAGAGCATGTAGGCTGAGCACTGGTTAACATAACGAACAAAACAGAAACTGGAACATCAAAACACAATATGTACAATCTATACAAAAAAAAAAAAAACTAGCAACTATGCTACCAAATAGAAAAATATAGGTAAAATGAGCTTAAATTATATATAAGGTCTCAATTATAGAAAGAAGTCAAAATATTATTATTCACAAAAAATAAGCTTAGTAACCCTTTCCCAGACATTTGTTAAAAGAGCAGTTTTTTGGGGGCCTTTCTTAATGAATTTTTGCACAGCAATATATGACCAAGCCATTTTCTTGAAGTTGTCCCAACATAATTTTGTGCGATCTATCCAATTTTTAGTGATATAGAGTTTTATAAGTGAGCATAGAAAGACCAGGACATGTGTGTCAAATTTAGAAAGTAAACTGGTAGGGATATGAAGAATGGCTAGTTCCCACGAAAGAGTCGATTTATGGTATCCCATTTTTTGGAGACGCACTTTTAATGATGTCCAAAGCTTATCTGAGTGATTACATGACCACAGAATGTGTAAGAGGTCGGCTTTTGGGAAAGGACAGCATGGAAAAGAAGGGGATTTTTTCGGATCAAATTTGGATAATATAGAGGGAGTATAGTATGCATTATTATTGATCATTAGCTGAGTATAGACAAGTTTTTTGAAAGGGGAAAAATCTAGAGTGTTTTTTATGGCAGAGAGTTTCTGTTTCACTGATAGTTGAGAGTTATAGTTGTCCCAATATCTAGAGAATAGACAGTCTGAGTCATGAATTATGGATGATAGAAGTTTGTAAGAGTTAGAAAGCATTTTCTCTGGTAAGGTCAGAGTCTGAATGATAATCTCTAGGTTAGAGATGTCTTGGGAATTGATTATTAAATGGGCGAATTTTGAAGTAATCAGGTCTTGTATCTGTCTAAGGATAGTTAAGTATTTTTTATTAACTTTAAGAGTTTTGCACAGATTGGTAAGAGATTTGTTTTTGTGTTTAAGAATATCCCAGACCGTAAGGTCTTTAATAAGAGGGAAGTTTGAGAGACTAATTGACATATTGTTTATTTTGATATTAGGATTTAAATGAAGAGGTTGAAGTAGAGGAAAAACATTATCTAGCTTAATAAGTTTTAACAAGCTTTGAAAGGATCTAATTTTTTGTTTTAAATTGGTGGATAAGTTAAATTTGACTAAATCATCCAGGTTAAGAAAAGGGAGGGCAGCAGGGTTAATTTTACAGGATAGAATATGTTGATACCACATCTTAGACCAGGTAGGATAGGAATTGTATTCTCTATAATTGAGTTTCGCAATAGACAACATTCTATTAGCACAAACCATAGTATAACAGAGATGTAAATTTGGGAGACCAAGACCACCTTTATTTTTGGGAAGTGATAATTTAGAGTATGAAATTCTCACTGATTTAGGGAACCAGATGAATTTAGCAAGTTCTTTATTAATTTTGGATAAGAAAGACTTGGATATTATTTGGTCTGAAGCATTAAATTGATAAAGAAGTCTGGGGAGAATGTTCATTTTAATTATCGCTGATTTAGATAGAAGAGAAAGGTTCATTTTTTTCCATCTGTGAAGATCCAAGGTTATCTTTGACCAAGTTCTAAGCATATTATTTTGAAACATAGAGAGTTGGTTATGTTCAAAGTGGATCCCTAGATAATAAATGTCAAAATTTATCTTAAAAGGGGAATTGGGAAAATATTTAGGTTTGTGAGCTAAAGGGTTGATAGGAAAGATGTGCGATTTCTTAAAGTTGATTTGGTAGTCTGAAGCCTTTGAGAACAAATTAATAGAGTTAACAATTTTATTAAGGTCAGTATTAGGAAGCTGAAAATAAAGATTCAGATAATCTGCAAAGTCGGACAGTAATATTTTAGTGTTTAATACTTTGGGAATTTTATGATAAGTATTTTGGGCTATATACAAAAATAATGGTTCTATGAATAAATTGAAGAGAAAGGGGGATAAGGGACAGCCCTGTCTTGTACCATTTGCTATCTTTAAAGGTTTGGATATATTTTTGTTGATTTGTAAATAGGTGTATGAGCTTTGGTATAGGATTTTAATCCTGTCTATGAAAGTGGTGGGTATGTTGAAATGAGTCATAGTTTGAAAGAGGAAGTCCCAATTGACCCTTTCAAATGCTTTTGAAGCATCTAGCTTTAAAGCGTATAGTGGATTTTTTTCTTTCTTGGTAAAGTGAATTAAGGAATCTAATGTCAAAGTGTTGTCCCATGTGTGTCTATATTTTGTAAAACCTGCTTGATCTAAGAAAATTAGAGAAGGTAAGACTTTCTTCAATCTATTTGCTAGTAAGGCTGCTAAAATCTTAATGTCAATATTTATCAAAGAGATGGGTGGATAATTCTGAGGATCCGTTTTATCTTTATTGTTTTTCAGAATCAAGATTGTTTTTGATGTGTTCCAGTGTATGTCTGATATACCATTGTCTTATATGTGGTTGAAAACTTTTAAAAGAATAGGAGAGAGTTCAGAGTTAAATGTTTTGAAAAATTTGGCTATAAATCCATCTGGGCCCGGAGATTTATTTGCTTTAAGATTAGTAATGGTAGATGAAATTTCTTGAAGGTTTAAGGGAGCAGAAAGCATGTCTCTTTGGTAATCATTTAGAGAGGGGAACTTGATAGATTTCAAAAAAAATTTCATATATCGGTTAGTAGAGGGATCCGTTTGTTTAGAATAGATGTCCGAGTATAGGAGAGAAAATAACTGTAATATTTCAGAGTCCGATTTATAAATTTTATTTTGGAATTGCAGGAATGGGATTCTAGGAGGGGCCTGATTGTTTTTAATTATCCTAGCTAGAAATTTAGATGGGATTTGCACCCATTCTGAATAAGTTGCAATGAGTCTTTGTTCAGAAAAAGATAGATTTTGTTGATGTAGGTGCAATAATTTTTTTTGGGAATCTATTAGTTCTTTATACAAATTAGGATTTGGGTTAAGTCCATGTTGCTTTTCTAATTGAGAGATCTTCATAGTAAGGATTACTTTATTTTTATAGAGTTTTTTAAGATAGGAGGCTTTATTTATTATAATACCTCTAATATAAGCTTTGCAGGAGGCCCATTGAATATCAAGTGGGATATTGGAATTATCAAGATTGGTGTTTAGAACAAGTAAAGAGTTTGTAATTGCTTGAAGTATGTCTTTATCAGTAAGTAGAGTATTATTTAGTGTCCAATTATTGTAGCGGGAGCCTGGGAGTAGATTTGAGTCAGGATACACCTTAAGCAAAATTTTTGAGTGGTCAGATAAAAATCTGGGTTCCACATATAAATTGATTTTAAGATGGGAGAGGACATCAGATATTAGAAAGAAGTCCAGTCTTGACCATGTATTGTAGCATTTCGAGTAGTATGTATATAGGTCTTTTTTAGATAGAAGTTTACTATACGAAATAGGGTCAATGAGATTGAAATCAGACATTAGTTCCTCTATAGCTAAAGATGATTGAAAATTATAGGTGTGAGATTTGCTAGTACGATCTATATTAGGGTTTATTACAGCATTCCAGTCCCCACCAATAATGATATGGTGATCACCAAAGGTTGAGAGAATATTGTGCATCTCTAATATAAAGATATGTTGTTGAGAACATGGGCCGTATGGGTTAAAGAAAATAATTGGTTTGCTTAAGTACTGAAGATGAGAAGTAAAGAAACACCATCTGCCATTTATGTCAGCTTTTTCCTCAATAATATCTCCCTGGAAATTGTTTTTGACTATAATGGCCACTCCTTTAGCATTTGAGCAGTTACCTGCAGAAATGATCGTTTTTATCCATTTTTTCCCCTTTTCTTTAGTCCAATCCTCTTTTTGCATATGTGTTTCCTGTAAGAAACATATATTTGCTTGAGATTTAAATAGCAAATGAAAGAGGAGAGATTTTTTGGATTTATTTTGAAGGCCTCTGACATTCCATGAGTCAATCTGTATAGTCATTTATAAACAAAATCAAGTTATATTAAGGATTTAAGGGTTACTGAATAATATAGTTAAGGGGCTGAGAAGCTTTTGAGACCATGGTATACCATTGTCTGAGACATAAGAATTAATGTAATAAGCAACAGTAGTAAAAATGGTAGCTAAGTATTCCTTTAAAACTATCCCGGTGCCTATCCACCCCGACTCTCTAGAAGAAGGAATACATAAACAGTATTTGAGAAAACAAAAAATATTAGTTAACAAGATATTTACTGTAAAAACAATTGACATATATGGAGTCCTTACAAGGACTGCATGTGTAGTAACTAACACTGTACATATATACAATACGGACCAAATCCAAAAATCAATCATTCTAGAGCCCGAAATCCTAAACATCCATGAGCTCTAATGTAAGTTGAGAAATCATAGTAGAAAAGTTTGTAACAATAGCCAAGAAGATGGTTATAGTTTTAAGAGAGTATAGAAAATAAGTGGTGTCAAGTGCCAGATAGAGAACAAAAAGCTAGGGAAATAAATAAAAAGGAGGGGAGGGAGAAGTTAAGCAACAGAGGAGATAGCAATTAAAAGACTAGAGAAATTATAGAGTGCTGATATGGTTTAAAGTTGGAAAGATAATAATAAAGACAATAGTATAAAAAGTGTATAGGAAGGGAGAAAGACAAGAAGAGTATAAGTATATTGTAAGCTTATATTTAGGTATAGAATTGAAAAGAGAAAGTTCAGGAGAGAATTATTAGATTTATTTGATTGAAAATTCGGCATTAAAACTGACAACAAATACACATATTTCCAGGTAATATAGAGAACATTTCTATAAGTAAATCAAGTGTAGCAAATAGCGCCATCTGCTGGTTGATAAAGTTAACATTAAATTTGTCATGTTGTGACTTATGTCATGTTTGAATTTGATATATGCAGGGAGTTTAAAATTAATAGTATATTTTATCATGTTTATAGAGTAGAAAATGAGTCATTTAAAGTGTATTCGAAGAGTATATATCATAAGTTTACTCATCATTTCTGTAGGTATGAAGTTATTTGCTTGTAGGGATAACTATCGAAATGTAATCTCTACAGAAGCGGAGAAAATCTCCAATAGCTTGATTTAAGTAATGTTATAACAACATTGATAAAATGTGTGAATAAATAGGATTTAGTGATTTTTTTTAGAGCTTTAAGAACATAGATATTAGAACTTATCACGTAAATGGGTATACAAGTTTTGAATGGCGACTAGGGTTAAGCAACTCGATTTAGTATCATAGAGGTCAGGCAGTTTGGTACAGAATATTTAAAAAAATACACTTACAGAGTTGTTTAATGAATGATTAACTATGATTAGTTTCTAAACCAGCTTAATATCTGTACCTGCACGACCTAAACTTTAAAAGATTTATCAATATTGTAACAAATGATGAACATGTTCGGTTAGGAGTCACATTTAAAGTAGCATATAAGAGTTCCGCCGGAAGAAGTCTCACTTGAGTGATCCGTAGGCAGCTGAGTCCAAGTATAATAAAGTTCCTTTTCCGAGTATAACAACTAGGAGCATATAGGTATCAAGACACATAAAATGTCATAATCTGTGATATATTCAACAACATGAGAAGCTCAAAACACCAACAGAGGATCGAATATCGAGCTATCAAGCTGAATGCATCACACCAATTGGTTTTGACTCTCAGTTGTTTTGGCATGAGTAAAGAAATTGGTAAGAGAAATGGGGATCTGTATGTCAAATCACAGGATATTTGTTGAACGCTTTAATAAAGGCTTCTTTCGCTTCCATCGGAGTGTTTGCCATGTATCTTGTATCTTTATAAGTAAATATCAAGGTGTTTGGATAGCGCATTTGAAATTTCACGTTCCTCTTGATCAGATCTGCACAAAACGGGGCCAGTTTTTGTCTATTTAGTTTAATTGTGTGAGGCAAATCTTGGGAGAAAGTAAGTTTGTAATTGTTCCATGTAAAGTTTTTTTGTTTTTTTGCTGACAATAAGATTTTCTGTGTGTCTTGAAAGTTTAGCAGTTTTGTATATATATAGTGTGGGATGGTGGAATCTTGGCGTTTCTGTAAGGCTCTGTGCGCTCTTTCCACTATTAAGTTGTCAGTATTGTTTTCCGCTCCCAAAAGTGCAGCAAATATTTGTCTAACTATTGTCAGCAAGTTCTGGTTATCATAAGTTTCTGGAAGCCCTTTAATTATTATATTATTTCGACGGCTCCTTGCCTCTAGATCTATTATTTTAGTTTGCAGATCTGAAAGCATAGTGGTTTTTGTGGACAGGTCTTCTGATAAGGATTGAATCAGTAGTTCATTGGTTTGACTTTTTTGTTCAAGAGTGTCCACTCTGTGTTATTTGGTTTATGGATTTTCCAAAATCTGTAAGTTGATCGGAAAAGCCTTGTATGGCAGTGTGAATTGGCTGTAGTAGAGCTTTGAGATCATCCAAATGGAAGCTGTCTTCCGATTTTCCCTTGGGATTTGATTTGGTATTTTCGGTTAGTTGTCTGGTAATTTTCTGTCTTTTTGAGTAGTATCTTTTTCTGGGGAGAAAATTGCAGAAGCTTTAGCTTTGGACAGTTGTGTTTCCATGTTTTCCGAGCTACCAGACATGGTCCAGATATGGTTTACACGGGCCTCTTGGATACACGTGGCCAAGGTTTCCAAGCGCAAATTTAGAGTTATGTTGCTTCTTTTATATTAAAATAAGTCAATTGACCCTCAAAATAGAATTAAAACAGATCGGAGAAAACTATGTCTTTGTTTTTATTTTTGATTGATGAAATTTGGCTTTAAAGCGCATTAATTTTGTGAAAGTTTTTTAAAGACAGTGGGAGCTCTATGGATAGGGTGCAGACTAGACGACCACCATCTTGGATTCCGTAACAAGGTAAATCTTGCTAAGAGCTACAACTTGGGTGCTTTTGTGATGCTAGTATTAGAGTTTAGGTACAATAGCAGACAACAAGCTACCTTTTGAGCAAAAATGTAACCATTATATATGACTTATTTAAGATGAGGATGGCTAGATTATTGAAATTCATATTAAGTAGGCAAACACACATATTGGCCTCTTTGTAGCAGCCCAATAAGATGAATTCCATAAATTAAGACTAGGGTATAGCACCTAAATAGCAAAAAAAAAAAAAAAAAATCATTAACAATTCACATAAAAATCATGCATATGAAAGGATTGACTTACATGGAAATTATTGTTAAAATGGGACTTTTTTTTTCCTTTTTGTAATGTAGGAGAGTAATAGAAATGATATTGGTTTACATGGTATTTAAGGGCTAATTCCTATATAAATATATGCATTTACATCCCAACAAACATAACTTACATTTAAGAAAACAAATTGTTTCTAGGACAAGGGTGGTGTTCTAGGTAACATTACATCTGCAGAACCAGTGGGTAGTTTTAAGGACTTATTTGATTAGTATGTGTGGTAGAATAAATATTCAGATGAATGTATAGCATGGCAGGTCAAATGAAATTATTATAACTAGGAGGTGAAAATGTATGTTATGTTTGTATGTTATGATTTATTTGTATATTGCGTAATATATGCTTCCTTGGCCTTGCTTGAGTGTAAACTGGAATAAAAGTATATTTTATCCTCAAAGTATATTTTGCTATTTTTTTCAGTTTATCAATCACTTTTCTCCCATAGGGAATCACTACTAGCACAGTGTTGGTTTATTTGTTGTTACTGATTCCATTTTTTTTTTTTTGCTATACATTTCTTATCCACTGTTGTGTAATTGTGAATTTAGTGTATGAAGGAAAGATAAGGAAGATAAATGTAGGGAAAAATGCCCAATATGGAATTGTTGGGGTGTTATCTCAATACTTTTAAAGCTTCATCTAGCTTTCTTCATCTGGGTGTATCTTCAGTCAGTTTCTACCCTATGAGCCATAGCTGAACATGTTTTGATTTGTTGTGTTGTGTTGTGCTATGTTGTGCAATGCAACATTATATTATGTTGTGCATAGGAATGTTATGCTATAGTCTATGTTATGTCCTTTGCTATGCTATATTGTATCAAATTATGTGACATTATGTTACTTTTTTAGGCTATGTTGAATTCTATTATGTAAATATGTTAGGCTGTGTGAAGGAGAAGAAATGAATGTCAGATGTATATACAGTGGGGTGGTGATCTAAACAGATACTAGCCTGATGTAAGCATGAGTTTTGTGGATATTTACCAACCTGTTAGCACCTGCAATATTGAATGGGCCCCTGTAGCAAAGTGGTATAGAAGCTGTTCGACCATCTCCATCTCTGCCATCCTGCCTGACTTTTGCCTCAAATGTATGCATTTTTTCACCCCTCCCCCCATACACACACGTTTTGCTACTCCTGCATTATTTATAGTGTAATTATAACAGATAGTACAAGGAGTGTCTGGAATTAAATGAGATGAATCAGTGACACTGTTTGACAAGCACTGAGAATGTGAAGCAGCAGGAGACAGAAGATATAGGGCCAGATTCAGGAAGCCTCCGTGTAAGAGTTATAACTCTTACACGGAGGCTGCAGTTAAACGGTGTGATGTCAGCATGTCATGCATATGCATGAGGTGCATGAGGCATGCTGAATCACACTGTAACTCTTACACGGACCGTGTAAGACAGTAGGGGCCGTGTCCATTGGCTAAGCCCTGCAAGCGGACACGCCCCCGGAAGTCTATAATGGCTGAAAGTAAACAGCCACGAGAAAGGCCATGGAAATGTGAATAAACACACTACACAACACATGCCCCCACTGACCAGCAATGTAAAGAGTGAACAGATGTTATAAAATGAAAATAAAAACTGTTTTTTTTTTTTAAACCCCGTAAATGTTTGCTACTGTGTGCGCTTGTGTGCGCGGGTGTGCTACTAGCGCAACTGCAGTTAGCAATCAGTGGAAAAGGATATAAGAACTAAATATGCAAAATAAGCCAAGAAGTAATAGCAGAGCGGTAGAGTTGTCGGCTTGAGAGCAGGCAGGCAAGGTTCGAGCCCACACAACAACCTTTTTTTTTTTTTTTTTTTTTTTTTTTGTAAATAAGCACTAAAAAGGCCCCTGACAGTATTGTACAAATGTAAAAGTATTTCCTTTTGTAAAATGGAATGAAATGGAGCATATATTTCCAAGTAATACAATAATAAAAATTGTTAGAGCATATATTTCCAAGTAATACAATAATAAAAATTGTTAGAAATGTACTGATAGCTAAACTGCAGTGAGACAGAGTGCCCGTAGCTAAGTAGTGTTTCACAAACTGCAAATTGCTTGCTCATAGCTAAGCATTGGTTTAACAGGCTCAAACTGTGTGCAACTAGCTGTGCTTAGTTTAACATGTGTGTTACTAGCCAATTAAGGTGTAACCCAGCGCACACCATTTGCGCGACGCGCCCACAAGCTAACTGGCGGTGCGCATGCGTGAGCTCCGTGCAAACGAGCGCAGACCTGGTTTTAAGTGCTTAAAAGTGCTTTTGGCATGTTTGATTGACAGGTCCTGAAGTCATTTCTAGGCAGTCATAAAAATTAAAATTCAGTGGTCATATTCGAATCCAGGATACCATGCACTAGAGTCAAGGTACTAAACCAAACCAAGGTTAATATGGAAACGAAAACAGCAAGGAGCTCGTACACGGAAGAGTATAATCAATCCTTTAATCCACAGTTAAGCGCTTTCGACTGGAACACCCCAGTCTTCTTCAGAACTGATAAAAACATACACCTATACAGGTATATATAGTCAGTATAAAATCAATTAGAAAAAACCGCCAAAACTCTTAAAGGTGTATATCACAATTTCGTAATTTCATAGTATGGAAAATACCATCCTGTCTTCTTATACTGGGAAGAAATTCCATAACTTCATATATACAAAAACTAGGAATACTTAAAATGTTAAAATATGTACAAGTATAACAAAATAAATCAGATGCAATAAATATCTGAAATAAGTCATACATAAAAAAACTTACATATAATTTCACTGTACTTCACATTATATCAGTGCACTACATATCATGTTGTTAAATGAACTGAGTAAATCCCACATATCAAATGTGAGTAATTGGGCATTACTATATTAGATCAAATTCTATTGGGATAGTACCAGGAAAGGCTTAATACTAATGAAATCATTTAATCCAGGGGATCTAGTAGCATCTAATAATATCTGCCACTTACTCTCTAATGCTGCTAAATGCATCTTCCAGTTGCCCCCAAATAATGAGCTTTTTAATTGATCTATTATGGCAAAACGAAATTTGTGCTCCTCCCCATGTTCTTGTATATGTCTATATAAAGCGTTTTTAGTATCCATTTTCTGTATACGATAGTAATGTTCATAAATACGCTTTTTTAAGGGTCGTTCAGTTTTGCCAATATAGTAGGCAGGGCATGATACACACAACGCCAAGTAGATCACTTGGCTGGTATTACAGTTGCCTGTTCTAGATTTTATACAGGTGGAGCTGATGTCTTTTAATCTAATAAGCCTATCTTCATTAATGTGACAACATTGCTTGCATCTTCCGCATTTTTTCGTTCCCTTAAATACATCTAATTTGTCAAAGGGTCTGTTGGCCTTTTCCAATATTCTTTTAAGATTTATCCCCGTCTTATAAATAAATTTGGGTTTGCATCCCACAATCTGATCCAATTTAGTAGCTGTAATGATATCCCAATGATGGCGTAAGATGTCCTGAATAAAGTGGGTGTATGGTGTATAAGTTAGGATGCACGCTCTAACAAAACTCTGAGGTTCTTTGTCTATAACATTCAAATTGTCAACAAAATTACCTAATAATGGTGAATATTTATTTCCCCATTCCTTTTGAACGTATTTAATAACATCTGTTAACATCTGATGGGGATAACCACGAGTGAGGAATAAGTTTTTGAGAACATCAAGTTCTGTTATCATAACAGAATCAGAAGATGACATCCTGGCCGCGCGTATGCACTGGCCTTTAACTATGTTTTTGAAAACATAAGATGGATGATAACTCGAATAGAATAAATAATCATTTGAAAACGTGGGTTTCCGATAGATCTTAGAAGTGAAACCATTGTTTTCAAGTCCAATCAGGACATCCAAATATGGAATGTTGGTGATACTAGTACTATATGTAAATTTAAGAAAATGGGAAGAATTATTAATAAAAGTCATGAATTCATGTAATCTCTCAATGGAAGCCTGCCAGAGAACGAAAATATCGTCCAAATATCTGGCATAAAATTTTATATCAGAGTAAAAATTACTTTTAAATAGGACTTCCTCCTCCCAATCCAACATCACAAGGTTTGCAAAAATGGGAGCACATGAGGCTCCCATAGCAACTCCCTTAATTTGTTTGAAGTATTCATCTTGGAATGCAATGTAGTTATGTTCCAGCACTAGGCCCATCATATCACATAATAATGACACTCTATCCCAACTTAGGCCCGAATGCTTTCTCAAGCTGTTGGAAAAATGTTCTAAGCCCTCATCTTTAGGTATGCTTGAGAAGAGATCTACTACATCTATGGTTAATAGGATAAGATCACTTTTCCATTTGTCCTGTGTTAATTTCCCTAAAAAGCTCCAAGAGTCCTTCATAATGTGGGGTATTGTTCCATAAATGTGTTTAAGTTGATGGTCGATCCATCTCCCAATGTTGAAAGTTTTAGACCTTGACCCGGAAATAATGGGTCTAAAGGGAGGATTATCTAAACACTTATGTATCTTAGGAATCCCCACAATTTTGGCCAAAATTGGATAATCATTTTTCAAAAACATATAAATTTCATTCGTAATCCTATTATCTATTAAATATTCTTCAATAATCAAGTCAATGCGTCTGTGTCCTATATTAATCTGATTGATAGAAATACATTCATATGTATCCATTTGGTGTAATATATCAGATATACGGGAATTGTAAATGTCAGTCTGAAAAACAACAATCCCTCCACCTTTGTCTGGTTTCATAATACATAGCTCCTTGTTACATACCACTTTATTTAGACATTCTCTCTCTGAAGATGTTAAATTCAACTGGGTAATGTTAAATAATTCATGTTTGTTCCTTATATCCTTATGTAATCTGTATATATCTTTGCAGACTAATTTCTCAAAATTAGTAATGGAGGGGGTGTGAATTGGGAATAAATGAGCTTTTCTTACACAAAGATGGGTTGTCTGGCCTCACTTGATTATCAGCATTATTATCATATAGAATAGCCAGATTTAATTTACGGCAAAATAATTTCACTTGTTTGATGTTGTCAAATACATCACTACGCACGGTGGGTATGAATTTCATACCTTTACTCATAACGTTAATGAACTGCTGGTCAACCTCCACGTCAGTGTAATTGTAAACATTGAAACCCTCATAACTAGTGAGTGTGTAAAAAGGAGGCTGTGTAATTGTAAGGTTGTTCTGTGTTATCTCATCAAAAATAATAGGATTCACAAATGAGGGTGTCAATGAGGGACCCACAACTAGTGATGATCTGTCCCTTACAACATCACTGACTCTGGTGTGGGGGATAATAGTTAACTTCTGTGTCTGTTCCGTTGCCTTTGAGGGTTTCTGGAATACTGTGGGAGGTCCATCTGAAAAGTTGATTCTTTAATGAGTTTGCTGATACCCTTATGTGTAGATCTGGGGGAATTCATAGTAAACCTTTCCTCATTAATTTTCACTTTGGGCCATATATAAGCCCTATTGAGACTATAAGACTCTAAATCTCTAGTTAACTTATTACTTTTTCTCTCAAAAATACTCTTAACTTTACTATCCGCTAAATAAAATTGTTTTTTAAACAAATCCTTCCAAGTATCAAACTCAATATGACTAGTAATAGTTTCATACATACTCTCCAATTCATCTGCCAATAGAACACATTTCTCTTGTTGAAATTTAAGCAGAAGTTTTATGTATGCACATCCAAAGTTATCAAATAATTTATTAAACTCATTGACAACATTTTGATTATATGAAATGCCTAATGGTAACTTAAAAAATCTTAAACCCTTAGGCACTACATTAATTTTCAAACAATTGTTCAGATAACTTATGTCCATCTTAGAATTTTTGAAAGCAATAAGTCTCTTCCCAAAATCATAAATTAATTCTTTTAAGGAACTGTAGACATACTCTTTATAGTCATGGTGTTCTTTGGTACCAAGATTAAAATTAAAATCATCAAACTTGTCGTTTAAAAACTGCTCCATAAGATCTCTTTCATGGGCAGTTATGGATTTCTTGTGAAAATTCAGTTTGTTATGCTCATCGCCACCATGCAAGGTACTAAACCACTAAGCCATGACAGCAGTACTTAGAAATGCAGAAATAGCATATATATAGGATGTAATCCAAAATGGAGCATGATAAAGCAGTTTCTGTGAAGTAGATTCAATTCTAAACCGGCCAATCATAGAAATGTGCAGGAAAATCGGCATATATAAGCCCCATAGGCGGAAATACACAGCATAAATGATTGTAGAATAGACCTGCAGGCAGCATGAGTGGAGTAGGGGAGGGACGTTGCTTTCGAGCACAGCAGTGGGGCGTTGAGGAGTCCAGATACATGGTCTGGCTCCTAGTTCACCATCATGAGGCCCAACTCATGCTGGCCAGGTCTCATGGGGAGCGTACAGGGCGGAGGCATGGGACCAGTTGGCTCATGATCTTACTAGTGCTACTGGGATTCCATGCACTGGTGAGCAGGCCCATCACCACCATGCGGACCTGAAGCGACGTAAGCAAGACCAGTTGACCCAATGGATCCAGGAGGCCTGGGATATGCCCAACGCCCCACTACTGAGTAAGTTACATTTTACTTATGTATGTAAGGAATTCAAATAGCTGATACCATGGAGATGTGTATCCCAATATTACTTGTTTTGTATTACAGCTGCAGGTGTCCGCTCTATGAATCGACAGACACATGACCGCAGGCTGGTGCGGCTGCACCACCATGCAGGTTAGTAACCCCACCTAGTACTTGTAAATAAATATTATAGTGTAGCATGTAGCAGAACACTGCAGTGTATTGCTTAAAAGTAATAGAATGTGCAAGCAGCAAGTAAAAGTCTGCAGGTATGGCTGCAACAAGTTCATCAGTATGCAAGTGAAACTGGAAATATAAGTGATAGAAATAAATAGTCCTGTAATACAGATGTCCCACCATTAATTAAATGTAGTATAACCTGCAGTAGTCTCAAGAGTACAGCTTCAGACTCTGAGGTAATCACATGTGAGATATATCCCCTGTTGAAATGCTGAATCATGACAGAAGTGAGGCTGCTGGAAAGTGTTGGAATCCCCACAGGTCTAATATGTGAACAAAGCCTAGAAGTACCAACCTGAACTGTGAAATTGCAGGATGTGTGAGAGTGACAGAAAGGGTCATGTATCAATGAATAAAGTAGTAATAACACCTGAATATATAAGCTTCAGTGTGGTTCTACAGAACTAAATGCATGTGGGAATTAAAACTTAACATCCCAAACTGATTTCAGTGTGTCTGACTCTTGAATGTTCAGGCCAAAATCTGTATATGGTGATCACAGTCAGCAATTTGCAGATAGAATGAATGATTGTCTGACATACTAAACATCCATAGTTGTCCCCTGCCCTGTCATCAAAGTGTAGCAGGATGATGTATCTGATCAAATTCAAAATTTTTTATTTATTTTATTTATTTTACATTTGTTGACCGGGCTAGTCTAGCTGGATACATGTCCATTTTCAGTAGAGGCCCGGGGAGAAAAGCTCCAAAGAACATAGGTACATAAACAAAACATCAGCAGATCAAGTAATTATTATTACATTCATAGGCAAATAAAGCAAACAGGTAGGTTATACATCTTGTTTAAAAGAGGTACAGACTTATGTAGATGGTCTAACATGGCTACATTGTGGACACTTAAGGTTTTGGGTTGGGTAGAGGCTTAGGTGGGCCTGGGACGTTTGCTATTAGTCTGGATTAGAGCAAGGGCATAGCCATTGGGACTTTAGGAGATCTTTAAGGTGTTTTTTGAATTGGTGAAAAGAGGTCATGAGTCTTGGGTTGTTTGGGAGAGCATTCCAGGATTTACCAATGGAATTGGCATAGAGTGCTTCACCTCCTGAGTTGTTAGATTTAATGGTCTGTACTCGTAGACTTTTGGATGACCTGAGGGACGTAAGGTTGGAGTAGGGGGTAAGTATTTTGTTCAGTGAGGGGGGTTTGTCTGGATGGTTGATTGTTTTAAATGCCTCAGTGAGTTGGTTGAGTTTGAGAACGTTGGGCAATTCTAACCATTCCAGTGTCCTTAGATTTAGGCAATGATGGGTGTGATAGGGCATTCCTGTTATGAATCTGGCTATATGGTTATAGGTTGTAGATAGTTTATTGAGCTCTCTCTTGTTAAGGAAGGAGAATATCGGGGAGGCATAAAGGAGTGTGGAGAGGAGGTGGGTCCGGGCGATAGTTAGTTTGGTGTGCGGGGTTAAGAAGTTCTTTATTCTATACATGGACCCAAGTTTCTTGTTTACTGACTTAATGGTCAGGCTGACATGCGTATCAAATTTAAGCGTGTGGTCTATGGTCACCCTTAGTAGTTTGGTGTGGGAGACAGGTTCGATTATGGTCCCATTGTTGGAGGACACATGGAAGGTTGGGTTGTTGGTATTAGGAGGTTCTTTTCCTTGGGAGGTAATTGGAGTGGGGAAAAATAGAAGTAATTTGGTTTTGGTTGGGTTGAGTAAGAGTTTTAGTTCCAAGAACCATTTTTCAACTAAGGAAAAGCAGTTTTGGGTTGTGACTTGGAGTTTGGTGAGAGAGACGTCAGAGCAGATCAAGGTGGAGTCATCTGCATATTGAATACAGGTGGCTTTGGGAATGATAGAGTGTAGACCATTTATAAAAATGGAAAAAAGAAGGGGTCCAAGAATAGATCCTTGGGGAACACCGATATTAGTGGGGAGTAGGTCTGATAGCCTGTTTTGCCACTGGACCGCCTGTTTTCTACTAGAGAGGTAGGCGTTAAACCAACTTATGGTTGATTTGCTAAGATGAAAGGTTTCCAGTGTGTGGAGCAACTGTTGGTGATTGACCATGTCGAAGGCTTTCGATAGGTCGAGAAAGAGTGCAGAGGATATTAATTTATTATTGCGGTTGTGGTTGACTGAGTCAACAAAGGAGAGGAGAGCAGTGGTTGTGCTATGATGGGGGCGAAAGCCGTGCTGGGTGTTAGACAGGAGGTTGTTTCGGGTAAGATAGGTAATGAGTTGCTTGTGAACGCAGCGTTCCATGATTTTGGCTAGAGGAGACAGTATAGCTATGGGTCTTTAGTTAGAAGTGTCAGTGGAGGACCCTCCTTTATGGAGAGGGATGATATAAGAGATTTTCCAGATTGAGGGAATAGAAGCTTCAGAAATGGACCGGTTGATCAAGATTGAAACAGGGTAGGCTATAGCGTCAGATGCTATTTGTAAGTAATTGGCTGGGAGTAAGTCAGCCGCTAGGGTGGTTGGTTTGAGTTTTTTCAAGAGGGTACGAATATAGGAGGTAGATGTTGGTTGTAGGTTATAGGAGGGTTGAGTTGGGTCATTAGTTAAGGTTACAGCCGAGGGAGAAGTAGTAAGCTGACTGGCGAGGGACTGGATGGTCTCAGTAAAAAAAGAATTAAAAGTGTTGGCTATTTCTCCTGGATCTTTACCCATGAGTTTCTCAGGTGTGGGGGTGGTAGATTTACCTGGATGAAGGAGGTGATTGAATCCAGCCCAGATTTTTTTAGGATTATGCTGGTGTTTATCTTGGAGGTGACAGAAATATTGTTTTGTTATCAGACATAAAGGCTGCTTTGGTTGAGTTTCTAAGTTGTAGAAACTTGATGCGATCTAGGGGGGGTTTGTAGTTCTCCATTTGTTCCAGGCCTGGTCTCGGAGTTTAATTTTGGTTTTAGTATCTTTTGTTAGCCAAGGTGCGATACGTTCCTTAGTTCTAGTAAGTCGCTTAGGAGCGTGAGAGTCAAGTATCTTGAGGAAAGTGTCATTAAAGTGTGACACACTCTCATCTAAGGGTAGAGTTTTTAGGATGGACCAATTACATGCTTTGAGGTCTGCAAGAAATTGGTCTGGGACAAAATTCTTACTGTTCCTAACTAGTCTGGTTAGGGGGGGGTTTGTAGTCGGACATTTGTGTTTTATAATAAAGGTAATAAGGTGGTCACTAAGGTCGTTGTGAAGGGTCCCTGCGGTATAGTTATTTGGATCCTTGTTAGTAAGAATCCAGTCAATGATGCTCTCCTTTTGTTGAGCATTTCCAATTCTAGTGGGAGATAGAATATTTTGGGAGAAGCCGTGTAAGTTGATGGGGAGAGGATTTGAGTGTTCGGAGTAGAGGGACCAGTCAATATTAACGTCCCCTAGTATTATGGTTTCTTGGGGATAGTTGGCAGCAAACCAACTAAGAGTTTGTTCTAGGTTTTCAACATTTTTGCCTGGTGGTAAATAAATTACTATGAGATTAATACTTTTTTGGTTGTTTAGGCATAGCTTTAGGGCAATCAATTCTAGGTTAGGGACTTTTGGAGGTTGGAGTGGATTCATTGTGATGTTCAAGGAGTTCTTGAACATGACAGCTATTCCCCCACCCTTTCTAGTTATTCGATCGGTCCTAAGGATGTTATACCCAGGTGGGATAATTTCTTCATCCTTAGTGCTAGGTTTGAGCCATGTTTCCGATAGACACATTATGTCAGGGGTGTGGGTTGCAAGCATAGCATGCAAGTTGTGAACCTTGTTATTGATACTTCTTAGATTGAGGTGGAGCATAAGGAGGGAGCCCACTGAGCTTCTGGCTACTTTCAGGGAGTAAGGGCCTAGGTCATAATTAGGGCCTGGGTTGGGGTGGATATCACCATCTTTTGTGATGGATTTTTTTCAAGTAATCAAGTATTTTTTGGAGTTTAATTAGTAATTTAAGATTGTCCTTTGTTGTGGGTGCTTTAGGGTGGCAGAGGGTAGGATGAGTTCTTTTGAAGATCGGGTTATTAACAGGGTAGTGAGAGGGAGGGATGAGATTGGAGGGGTTATGGGAATGCGGGGAGGTGTGACCCTTGGGGAGGTAGGCTCCTGCTAGGGTTAGAGTTTCATAACTTGTTAAAAGATATGGAATAATAAGGAGTAATGATGTGAAGGGGAGGGTAGTAAAAGAGTTTCTATCCATGGTGTGAGGAGAGGTTGGTGAGTGTAGTGAGCTGGGGGAATTACCTTGGTAAAATGGGTATATAGAAAGCTGGAGGGGGGAGAATAGAGTGTTAATGGAGAGAGGTTACTGGGTGGGTGGACAGGGGGAGTAGCCTTAGTAGTATAGACAGACAGGGAAATGGGAGGGAGAAGTGTCAGAGTGAGGGAAAGTTGTGATATAACATAATAACTAGGATATAAAAAAATAACTAGGATAGTGATGTATCTGTAACAGGTCTAGCATGACAGTCAAGTAAAAATCATTTGGAAACTATCACCCACAAGTTAATTGTGTTTCTATTACAAATGTATATCAATGTATAATTTATGAATGTGTCATCATTTTCTTTCTCCACCCCACCCTATAATTGCAAATTAAAAAACCCACTAAATATTGGTATGTGAACATTTCATTAGCCATGGACATTTGTCCTGTTCCAAAAATATATGCATGTCTGTTGTTGCATGTGCCCTGGTCATACCTGCAAACCTGATGGCCTGTTGCCATTAATCAACCCTGCATGTTGTTCGATTGTGTATTTCCGTTCAAATAATGCATGTGATATTGATATGCCCGTTGTTCAATGGTGTTAATATCTGGGTGTTTGTTTAATGGGAATACCAATGCATGCTGTTACAACTAATTTGAATGGAATAATATGCCACTAACCCAAACTAACATAACATACACACAAACCTAGAACGCTTGGGAAGGCAGGTCCCAGCGGACCCACCTCTCCCACCTCAGCTGGCGAGTGCACCTGGCACTCGTGCCCAGGCCGGACCCTCCTCCGGTGGCCCTGTGCCACCTTCGGGTGGAAGCGCTGCAGGGGATGGAGCCCGTCCCCCCTCTGCAAGTGTGGCCGGAGGAGCACGTCCACTCACCCTCCAAGGTGTCCGGTCTGTGGTGCGAAGGGAGATCCAAGACTCTGTTCTTGGGCCCCTACGCCAGCTTGAGGCCTGGGTGGCACAGCTTACTGGCTTGCCCGTTGTCCCGCCTGCACAGCCCCCAGCACAGCCCCGTCCTGGGCTGTGAAGAAACAGTGGCAACTGCCTATGGGTTCCACTGTTGCCATCTGTGGGCTCATGTGCCTTGGATATCCCAACCTCCGTCCCCGTCAATTGTGTAACCCCCCCACATGTGTCATACACCGCCCCTGTATGCGTCTTGTCTGTCTTGTCTGTTAACCTACCCAACCTACCTCCCCAGCTATACCGACTACTTCACCTGACATACCAATCTCACCTGATAAAAAAAAAAAAAAATGGGCACTCTGTACCCACAAAAAAATTACGCCCCATACATAGCTGTCCATGTTGCACACATGTCCGCTGGACATTGAAACTGTTAATTACAATTGGCTGTACAACAGGTATTAATGTTGTCCTGACACCTCTCTCAGGGGTGGAAGGTTCCAAATGTCACACCAAATTGCATACAAATGCACAGCTGTTGCTGAGAAAGACATGGGCAGCTATGGGCCTCACCTACATCCTACCTGCAAATTCCAAGCTTGTTTCCCTACTGTCTTACCCTTTTTGTGACCCCTTTTTCACCACTTTCCTGTCACCCATTTTTCTTTTCTTTCAAAGAAAATAGCGCAGGTGTGTGCTTGTGTGCGCGGAGCTCACCGCTAGTGCGCATGCGTGAGTTCCGCACAAACGAGCGCAGACCTGGTTTTAAATGCTTAAAAGTGCCTTTGGCACTTTTGATTGACAGGTCCTGTACTCATTTCAAAAGAAAAATAAATACCCACTGTCAGTCTCGAACCCAGGACCTTGGTAACACTAGTCTGTATGACCAACCACTAAGCCATGACTCTCATACAAGAACATAGTGCTAAAATAAATATAACATGTAATAGTAGGAATCAATATAAAGGCAATATAGGATTTGTACTAACCAAAGCATGTCAGGTAGATTTTTAATGCCTGAATTACTGGATTCCCATACTAGTTTAGTGTTCACGGAAACAGCCCTGCTAATTGTTAGCTTGTACATAATAATGTAAGGTAATGTACATATATGAACGTATTATATATACACACATAATATATATATATATATATATATATATATATATATATATATATATATATATACATATATATATATATATATATATATAAATATATTAATACATGTGAAATATAGTGGTAGGTGTCAGTATTCACACACACTCACTACAGGAAACAGTGAAAATAAATGCAGCAACCACAATCTACAACACAGCCTGGCTCCTGTGAGACTTAATAACCCTTTTAACTGCATAAAGGTGCCTTCAGCACTTTGATTGACAGGTCCTATACTCAGTTTGAAAGAAAAATAAATTCCTACTGTCAGTCTCGAACACAGGACCCTGGTAACACTAGTCTGTATGACCAACCACTAAGCCATGACTCTCATACAAGAACATAGTGCTAAAATAAATATAACATGTAATAGTAGGAATCAATATCAAGGCAATATAGGATGTGTACTACCCAAAGCATGTCAGGTAGATTTTTAATGCCTGAATTACTGGATTCCCATACTACGTTAGTGTTCACAGAAACAGCCCTGCTAATTGTCAGCTTGTACATAATAAATATATATATATATATATATATATATATACATATATTAATACATATGAAATATAGTGGTAGGTGTCAGTATCCATACACACTCACTACAGGAAACAGTGAAGATAAATGCAGCAACCAGAATCTTCAACACAGCCTGACTCATGTGAGACCTACTAACCCCTTTAACTGCTTAAAGGTGCCTCCAGCACTTTCATTGATAGGCCCTGTACTCAATTTGAAAGCAAAATATAAGCATACTAGTAGGCCCTACCACAAGACCATTGTAACACTAGTCTGTATGACCTACCAGTAAGCCATGACTCTCATACAGGAATATAGTGCTAAAATAAGTGGAACATGTAATAGTAGGAATGAAGATAAAGGCAATATAGTATGTGTACTACCCAAAGCATGTCAAGCCGACTTTTACTGTCCCAATTACTGGATTCCCGTACTAGTGTAGTGTTAACAGAAACAGCCCTGCTAATTGTTAGCTTGTACCCAATAATGTCAGCTAATGTACATATATGAAAGTATGTATATGTACACACACACACACACATATATATATATATATATATATATATATATATATATATATATATATATAGCAATACATATGAAATATAGTTGTAGGTGTCAGTATGCATACACACTCACTACAGGGAACAGGTGAGAGAAATGCAGCAACCTGAATTTACAACACAGCATGAAGCATGAGAGGCGTACTAACCTTCACACTCACAGAACACTGTCAACAGCATACCAGCATGGTCCACGCCCTTACAATCTGAAAGGGCAACACCTATCTCACATACCCTTTTATAGCACTGTCCTGAAATCACAGTGAGACATGCAATCAGTACACAACTGGCTGCATGCAATTAGCAAATGCTGCCTTACAATTGGTGCAGAGGCCATCACATGGACCTATGCAGATACCTACAAAAGCATCCAGTACCCACACTCCACACATGCAATACATTCATTGCACAAAACTGACAGAGAAAGAGAGAGACAGAGAGAGAAAAAAACAGAATTAAAGACAGCCAGCAGCAAAACCAGCAGCAGCAGCAGCAGCAAACAGCAAGCAGCAAGCAGCACCACTGACACAGCAACAGCTGCCACAAACACAGGTAATGCAAAGTAGCAGGTTAATACTGTGTTTACTGTGACACCTCCAAATGTATCATAGTTCACTATCTATAGGTATGTCCATGAGATAGGTTGTGTGTACATAGTCCTGAAATATATACATATGTAATATTGCTGTACATGTTGTCCATACTTAAAACTTCCATAGCTTAGAACACAAGGCCAGTTATGCATATGATGCAGTAGTTCCCAGGGTCAGTAGAGGTTCCTCCTCATTGGTGTGGGACCACTGTGTATGTATGGCACTGTTCAGGTACATATCCTGTAGTATGGCCAGGGATTAATATCAGTCTGTAATGTGGTGCTATGTCCTCTAGGGGTGAACGTATCACACATCCAGGGATACCATTCTGTAACAGTGATGCTATGTGTTCTGCAATGTTGAGGGTGGCCCTCACCTGGACATGTGAGATGATAGGGAGGTTACAGTCATCTGTGATAACTAATTCCACTTGTGTAGGAGAATGGGGGGGGGGGTACCTGCACCTAAACTGTCTGCAACAATGTTGCCAATATCTTTGCATTTGGTGAATGTGAAGCATCTTAACACTGCTGACCACAGATGCCTTGCCTTCATGTGAATCTGCCCTGTGCTGCAGTAGCCTCCTGCTATTGTTATACAATGTGCCTGTATCTGTAGTCCACTGGACAGGATAAATAAGTGGTGTGCATACGGTCTGGGTTAGATATATGTGTGCACAGTACATGCACTATGTGGGATGTCTGTGGTAAGCTTTTGTAAAGGGGCCAGCAGTGTGTGTTGTGGCTTCCACTGGCCCAGTGGGCTGCATGGATAGCATCACAGACCTAACTAGTGAATAACTGTGTAATTACATGCATACATAGCAAGGTAGTGTACTGTGCTTGTGGTGTTGTTGGGATATGTATATCCAGGCTGAGTAATGTGTGTCCACATCACAGGGTTGGATGGCAACACACATACAGTATGTAGGGATGAACACCCAGAGTGTTTCAGACGTGTTGCCTGTGCAGAAATATCTGGCCATTACCTGTGCATCCCCCACAACACACACACATGCAACATATGGCAGAAGTACTATAGCAGTACACATAGGTTCATAGGTTCATACTAGGCTATTTGCCCTAGGGCATTGATAAGCCTAGTAGAATGTGTTTGTCTTTTGCCACACAATTAAAATTTATGCTGCTATGCCCTTTTCCGAGGTTAGTATACTGTGCCTCTGTCTAACAGTGACATAGAAGTGATACCCGGGGTACAACTATGATCTCCATCCACTCATCCAGATTCCTGTGGAAGAGAGTCAGTGAGGGACTCTGCCTAACCTGTACTGTGAGTTCATTACAGAGTGAAGGGAGCCTCTGGGTTAGGAATATGCCCCTCCAGTATGTCCTATTTATGTCAGTGCTAAGGTTCAGGTCTCCTGAGCGTGTGGCTGTATGGGACTTTGATTTCCTGAGGTGCAGCATGTTCATTACTTCTGGGTTGGACATGGCTGTATATGGCAGGCACAGATTGCCTCTGAACAGGCAGTATGCCACTGAGTCCAGATGGATTTTTTTTAACTGGGCAGCATATGGCATGCAGAAATTTTGAGCCCTTTGATCCTCTTGATGAGGTACTGTTGGGCTTTACCAGTTGCTGTAGGTGTCTGGTCAGGTACATCCCAAAAGGTGCATTGTACTCAATTATAGGCCTGATGATGGATGAGTAAAGAGGCACAATGACCTCCCCTGCCGTACATGTGAATCCCTTCATGATTAGCTGGGCTATATAACATGTCTTTCAATCCACGTTGGCCATGTGGTTGACAAATGACAGATTGCTATCAAGTTTGTTCCTCAGGTCCCCAATTACGTCTTCTGTACTCAATGGCTTAACACCTATGTGGTACTTTGCCACCAATGTGGAGGTGTGGGAATCTGCAATGACTATTGATACTCCCCCTCCTTTGTTGTCTGGTCCAAGTGTTCGGGCCGACAAGAATGGTAACAGGTATAACTTGTTAGTGCTGGTGTGCTCCTGGGAAACCTGAAACAGGTTTCTGTTACTGCACAGATATCGATGTCCATAATGCTAAGTAGAGTTTTGAGTGCGTGTATCCTGAGGTCCAGACTTCTGGTGTTGAGTAGCATCACTCTTAGTTCCTCATCCTTTGTGATACGTATGGAAGTGGGTTTGCCTTATGAGCCTTGCCTAATAAAGGCAGTATGGGTGTAGCAAGAGCCTCTGCCAAAATCCAAAATGCCAGGGTTGACAGGTGCAAGCTGTCCCTAGCAAAGCATTGTGGCTTGTACAGCATATCACCCCAAGTTGACAGGCATTGGCTCACCTGTGAATGACACCAGTACTTCATTCAATTGTTGAAAGGGATCATCTTGCCTTGATATTGTGGCATCATTCTTGGTGAGGGTAAGATGCTACTCAAGGTCAGGGTCATACTGTCTTGGGCTACATGCTCAGAGAGCTCCTTTCTGTCTCATGTCATGTAGTCCAGGGAGGTATGTGTCAAGTCATTCACACCAGCATGGACATTGAGTGAGTCATACCTGTACTTGCCTTGGAGTTACTTGAGTGTTTGTGTTATGTGCGGGTCGTAGTGCCCGACAGGCTGCACACTGTGACCCTCTCCTCGCTAAGCCTGGTGAACGTGATGTCAGTGTGCCTGATGATAGAGGCACCTATTACAGGTGTATGAGGTGTGTTGTTTACTGTTAAGGGCTGTGAGTGTTCAGCACATTGGCTTTGTGAGATATGTGTTGCACGTGTTTGTTTCTGTGGTAGTGGTTGCTTGGGTGTCCGCTTTGGAGGTCTCTGCTGCATAGGCAGATCTGTAGTCTGAGCCTCCGAGTATGTTTTTGTGTGATTATGTGTTAGTTTTGCTGTCGTGGTAGGTCTATGTGAGACTGGAAGTGTAGTGAGTGTGGTTTCCTTCTCCACCTGACTGGTTATGGCAGTACTTAGAGCCTAGCCTCCAGTCTGGTATATGGTTGCATCACTCACATGTGTTTGAATTTGTTGTTAGGAGGGGGTTGTCTGTGTACATGCAGCTGTTATAACATTGCCTCTGGATTACCACACTCACCAGCTGGACTGGAGAGGAGACTGACAACTGACCTTT